>NW_022735743.1:222408-230407 GCF_011630105.1 Anneissia japonica | reverse complement strand
TGATAAACTAATCATTTTTTTTTATGGGGCCTAACAGAGCGGCAGAGAGCGAGCGAAAGCGTACTAGCCCTTTGCTAATGAATACAGTATTTATATAATGGTATAGCGCCAGCAATCCGCTTGGCTGAGACGTCGAGGAAAAACAATTTTGCGTTCGGCCATTATAATACGAGCTGGGGGAATCACCCCTAAGCTGCAGACCCACTACCCTTATCCACCTCCAGGGCCGAATGCCAGACAATGGGGTGGAGAGTCCAAATACACCACATTTGATGAACAAATTATTTGGCAGCAGCCTAAAATTTACAGATCTGCTCTCCCTCAAGGTGCAAACAAGATTTATAGTAAGTAGGGGGTAGTAACACCTCAGTCTGAGGCTAAGTGACCAGATTTTGAAAATATGGCACCTTAGCACCTTGCAAGCTGCCGAGCCGTTACCCCTGTTGTATCGCTTTGCAGTGGCAGATATAAGTTAGTGGAGACAGTTAGTCCATACAAACCTCATAGCAGCCGGCAGTCTGTTGATGTGAGAAGAGTTGGAAAAAAAATAGCACCTCTAGGTGCCTAGAAGTAGCATCTGTCAACTTGTAGAGCCATTACCCCTCCCCCTCAAGGGACAGACGCAACATTTAAAGTTAGTTTGGAGATTCATATCTACCCCAGCCCCATTAAACAATGCACATACCTCTAGATGCCCAGAATTAGCAGTAAGCAACCTGCAACTGGGCAGATCCAGTCGGAGATCTCTAGGTTCCTAGTTCAATTCCCATCGCTGCTCTCTTCGTGTTTCACAAGGAGAGCAGTGTTTCGGATGAGACGTTAAGCTGTTGGTCTTGTGTGAAAAATGGCCCATGTGCATGTTAAAGAACGCAGTACACTCTTTCGAAGGATTAAGGGATTTTTTCCCCAGTGTACTGCCTAATCATCACCAGAAGGACCCCACTGAAAATAAGTCTTCTTCTGACTTGCGTGGTTTATCCTTAGTGTTCACAACGCATAAATCCAAATCCAGCGAAGGCCACGAGGGCCTGTTCCCCCTCTTCTAACTAATAAATGAAGAAAAAAAAAGCAAGATAACCCATGGGTTCATTGACGGATCCATTAGTGTGCAAAAGGGGAGCTTGGTTCTTTTTACGCTACTTCCAGACGCTGATTTAGTCCAATGATTTCACAAGTCGAGATATCTGAAAGGGCCAAAGGACGAAAACTAAGATGGTATGTTCAGCCAGTATTACTGTATAGAAGTAGGCCCAGCTAAAACAGCTATTCATTCTTCCAAATGGCTGTTCAAAAATTGAGTTCTTCCTCTAAACCTTTCCTTTTTTTTGCATGAGAACACGAACGCGAAAATCCACAATTTCCTTTTGATTTCTATAATCAACTTAGTGTAGGGCTGATAGAGTTCCAGCTACCAGGGAAGTTGTTCTAAGCGACTTTAAAGCTAAACATGGAAAATTAAATAATATTGATATGCCTAACATAGATACCTACGGTATGAAGTTTCAAATGGCCATGGGAATACAAGCGAAAATGGTCTTGAGTTATTTAATTTTATGGTTGTAGTAGTAATTTTCATGAGCGACTTATTTTAGGATACCTTTTTTCCTCGATGGATTTGGCAAGATGCACCAATTTAGATAAAATATAGCTCCTATATACCTCCTAGATATGGGGAAAAAATTTGGTCTGGGCCAAAATCGTCCACCAGACCGATTTTGGCGTCATAATTACCGACCAAAAGTAGTGTAACAATGAACAATTCCTTTCATAATACACAACACATTTTGATCGTTTTATGTTGTGTGCCAACATTATTGTTGTTCCTACAACTGAACTGACTCCGTGCATTAAGCCAACTGAATTGATAGATAGTTGATTATCTTGAAAAACATGACGGTTTTATTAGCCAGTGGTTCATATACAACAATCAAAGTTCTTTGACAAAGGCAACAAATATTCATGGGCCAAGTACAATCCATTTTCAAAATAATCAAGTTCCTAATAATATTGAATTGCCCATCTTTAAATTGTATGGCATAATCAGTCCCTCGTTTTGCACATGCATAAGACTCACAACAATGCATACAATGAACAATTAACACTCGTTCGTAGAAGTGACCAACAGCTGTGTTATGCCATAATGCTGCTGTAATTCTCAATGGAATCTGTTTTTCTATATAACATCCAAAAAGGGTAATAATTTTTTTTTTTTTTTGCAGTTTTTTTTTTTTTTTTTTTGCAGTTTTTGGTAAAACATTGCTACAGAGCTATAGACGTTAGACAGTCTTTTTCTGATGATGGTACACCATGCATATTTTGGAACACGTCTCCAAAGCAAAAATGAACTTGCAATTTGTTCAGCAACATGTTGTGTGCCATGAAAAAACTTTCAATTTACCATTAGCCTCAAATGAAAAGGCTGAAGCTGCCCAAAGTGGTCCCCAGTCCCCCACATTTTAGGAAATTTCCATACAATTGAGTAGTCCTAGAAGTATTGGAGCATATTGGAATTTTCTAGGCCCGGAATGGTTATGAGATGCTTTTCAAAATGTAAAACACCTTCCAATTCCCCTAGTGTTTGTTGGCCTAAAAAAAGATCTGGACTACCTACAGAATCCATAACATATCCTTTAATTCTAAGTTTATGTGATTTAATTAATAGGTCAAATGTTATTACCTATTCTAAAGCTATTTTAAAGCTATTTACTACTTGATTTGTAGTTTTGTAAGTCTGGGGTAGGAAAGGACATCTAATTTCTCTAAACAACGCTGTGCTATGTCAATGAGTTGCAATTTTGTTGGTTGATCTGGCATTGCCCTTATCACTACTCTTTGGAATTTAGTAGGGAGGGTTCAAATAAATTTATTTATGATTTGGCGCGCGATCCTCAATTTGTATCCAATTAGCAGCCATTTCGATTTGTGCACTGTCACCCTGTTTAAATTTTTTAAATCGTCAAAGAGTTTTAAGTTAAATAATTGGCTTGTAAATAGTCCATGAAACTAAGAAAAATGTGCAATACATTTTTCATGGTCTATTGAGTCACTCGAAAACAGTCTGGAAGAAAATGAATTTGTTGAAAGTTTTGGGCCATAATTGAATTAGGCCCCATAAAAAATACTGGTTTATCACCCTATCAAAGAACACAAAATGATGAGGGAGGGAGGTTTCTTTTCTTTCTTTTTTTTTTTGCTAACCTCGCCTCCATTTTACCGATGTTCACAAGTAAATCAATGGTTAGGGACACATGTTTAAAAGAAGTCATAAGAATTGAATCAAATTTAGATTTTAAAAATATGTTTTTGTTGTAGCGGTAAACATATTTGCAAGCGCTTTTCAACGAACAAAGATGGAAAAACAAGCGTTTGAAATAATAATAGATCAGAACGTATTAAAAATGAACTTACAAACTAATATCATTAAAAACTGGACTTACTATGTCTGTTTAAACAACAGAACATAGGACTTTTCAACATTTCTTTAATGAGAAATCAAGTTGAAATTGCAACAAAAAGAAAAGTCGTTAAAAAAAGGTAAATACCGTATCCTTATCTCTGTGGAGTGAGGCGCTGATTAGCTGCTGCCAGATGCACTCAGTCACTCATTATTGTTCGAGTTTGAAGCTGTATTTACTGAATTTATGGTGATATTACTATTATTACATTATATAATGTGTCTGTTGTTTTTAACCGAAAGATTTTGAATTTTACCTTGATGTTTTGCTAGCCCATGCCTGTCAGATCATAGTCTTGGTTCTATTGCTTTGCTACTGTAACCAAACAGATTTGGCCCTAATTGTTGGCACTTTCTTGGCCTTTGTTGACATTTCGTGTGCTTGCCTAGTGGTAGTTGTGGCCAAGTCTAATGTAGGCGTACCAGTTTATTTTAAAGGTAATTTTCTTAAAGTAATATACTCGTGATATTTGTTATTCATTTTATTGTATTATTATTTTTGTGTTGTTGAATGAGATTTTTTTCTGAGAGTCAGTGTCGATTTTGGATGATTAGAATTGCCAGCTGTCAGGCTTTGCTTAATTGCAGTATATAGTACTTGGGCTTGGCAGTCAGTGCATTGTTCTGAAGTACAGGTGTTGGCCTTCTTGTTATGGTAAGTATCTCCTTGCACTTTGATTGCCTACAGGTAAGGAAGTTTTTTGTAAATATTCGCTGATCTTTTCCTTGGTCTTTAAAGTCTATCTTGAAACGTTTGATCTATTTGAAAGTATGTCAAGAGAGGTTAGACTTGAAAGTCATACTCATGCATTTATACTTCCATATTAGAATAACTTTATTATCATTTTCATTATTAATAAGTATTGATTATTATTCAAGATTGTCAACATACCATGTTTACTCCCAACTATTATGACAGAGCATGCTTACTTGACCTTATAAAAAATCTACCTAAGACTAGAATACCACCTCAACTATATAACAGATTGAAGGAACATGGCTTATTTCGGGCAAGGGGTAGAAGAGCCGGTATTCACATGCATAAAAATGGATAAGGCTACACATTACCCCCTAAAAATACCAATAATGAAGACTTGATCTCTGACATAATAATATCTATTAGACCATATAATTCGCCCTCAAAAAAGGGGAACGTGGTGTAGATATGTCTTGCATTACACACCCCAAAACCGTTGATAGGCACTTCATGGGACAAGCCCGATTTGCTTTATGGAATGCCCGTTCTATAAAGACAAAAATATCTGGCATCTGTGACTTTATCATACACCGCAAGATTAATATCTTAGCATTAACTGAAACCTGGCTTACAGGCAGTGACCGTGATAATCGTTGCATTTCAGATCTAAAAAAAATGCCTACCTGACTATCGCCTTATCAGTTGTGAACGCCGCCATAGGGAAGGTGGAGTTGCTTTGATTCTTAAAGCTGGGTTCTCGGCAAAAGTTTCAAACAATAATGTTAATTATCGTAGCTTTGAGCTATTAAGTGTTACAGCAAGTTACAAAGGTGGTACATACTTAAGATTGTAACCATCTATAGACTTCCTCCTTCTGCTAAAAACATGTTCTCAACATCTCTTTTCTTTTGAATAATTTTCAGAATTCCGTGAGACGTTGGTTTTAGCGCCACCAAATTTACTAATCGTTGGTGTTCACAATAACCTAGAAAGTAAACAATTTTCTCAAATACTTACCTCCTTTGGTCTTTATCAACATGTAACTGCCCCGACTCACATTAAAGGGCATACACTTGATCTGATATTGTCGTTTCAGTATGATCATTTAGTTCTCAACACTAGAATACAACATGGTCTTCCATCTGATCACAGTGCTGTTATTGCACACCTGAACATTGGCCACCCCCTCACACTGTTATTGAAACTCAAAGAAGAAATTTTAAGAAAATTTATGTTGAAAGGTTTGTAAACGGCATTGAATCGTCTCATATTTCACATAATGATACCGATGACGTGGAAATATTAACTACTGTATATATAACCAGATCTTATAAAATATAACAATCGATATACATACACCAGTAATTAAAATAACTGAGTTTAAAACCTAGGTCACCATGGTACATGTTCTCAGCAAAAGTTTCCAACAATAATGTTAATTATTGTAGCTTTGAGCTATTAAGTGTTACAGCAAGTTACAAAGGTACACACTTTAAGATTGTAACCATCTATAGACCTCCTCCTGCTAAAAACAAGTTCTCAACATCTCATTTCTTTGAAGAATTCTTAGAACTCTTTGAGATGTTGGTTTTAACGCCATCAAATTTACTAATCGTTGTTGTTCACAATAACCCAGAAAGTAAATAATTTTCTCAAATACTTACCGCCTTTGGTCTTCATCAACATGTAACTGCCCCGACTCACATTACATTAATCGATATACATGCACCAGTAATTAAAATAACTATGACTTTAAAACCAAGGTCACCATGGTACATGTATTGTGAAGAATTGCGTGATGCTAAACACATTAGGAACGCATTGTGAACGAAAATGGCATAAAACAACAGTGCATTATATTATTTATATAAAATCTTGTAATAGTTACAAGACACTGCGGGATAAAGCCAAGTCCAATTACTATAGATTAAGAATCATCGAGTCTGATCAGAAGCAACTTTTCGGAATGATCAATGACCTCACTGTTTGATACTCTGGAACCAAATTACCTTCAAATTATTCTGATGTCAACCAGGTTGATGCATTTTTATCTAAAGTTTCAAATCTTTTATCGAATATTCCTCATTCAATAGGAACGAGGTCACACTTAATGCATCCAACCCCACCAAAATCAGCTACATCTATATTTGATAATTGGGAGCAACAAGTCTAATAACAAGTCTTGTGATCTGGATCCTTTACCAGCATCTCTTTTTTTTTTCTCATATGAAGACGGCTATAAATTAAATATAAATAACAAGTTGCCAAAATTTATAGGAACTCATTCCAAGTAAGCCTATAGAATACTAAAACTATTAATGTTAATAATCATCAACGTGTTATTTATAAAATGAATAAAGAAATATGTTGCAACTTACATTGGAATTCTATGACATATAGCATATAGCCTGACTTGCACTAATACATGAGTAATACAACTCCAAAAATGACACCCTTGACTTTTGAGTTGCCCACATCACAGTTAGCTTTACCTCCAGTCAAAATATAGATTACCTTTCCTTGTTCCAAAGTACTATAACAAGCTTTAACATCTATAAATACGAGGACTGTTACAGCTAACCTGTATTTGCCACACCCTTTCATTTTGGTAGTGTAGTTGCAAGTGAATGCTTTCTGCTATACTGGCTATTGTTCTCATACAAATGAGTTTCAATAATAATACTAATCATAATAATAATAATAATAATAATAATAATAATAATAATAAATACTAATCAGTAATAATAATAAATAATAATAATAATAATAAATAATAATAATAATAATAATAAATAATAAATATTAATAATAATAATATTAATAATATTAATATTAATATTAATAATATTAATATTAATATTAATATTAATAATAATAATAATAATGATAAATCATCACCCATAACAATGATGAAGAGCAATCATCCAATCCGTCCTTACAATTAAGTCTTTAAGGAAATGCATGCAAGTTTCAATAATAATACAATCATAATAATAATACTAATAATAATAATAATAAATAATAAATATTAACAACAACATTATTATTATTATCATTATTAACAACAACAACATTATTATTATTATCATTATTAACAACAACAACATTATTATTATTATCATTATTAACAACAACAACATTATTATTATTATCATTATTAACAACAACAACATTATTATTATTATCATTATTAACAACAACAACATTATTATTATTATCATTATTAACAACAACAACATTATTATTATTATCATTATTAACAACAACAACATTATTATTATTATCATTATTAACAACAACAACATTATTATTATTATCATTATTAACAACAACAACATTATTATTATTATCATTATTAACAACAACAACATTATTATTATTATCATTATTAACAACAACAACATTATTATTATTATCATTATTAACAACAACAACATTATTATTATTATCATTATTAACAACAACAACATTATTATTATTATCATTATTAACAACAACAACATTATTATTATTATCATTATTAACAACAACAACATTATTATTATTATCATTATTAACAACAACAACATTATTATTATTATCATTATTAACAACAACAACATTATTATTATTATCATTATTAACAACAACAACATTATTATTATTATCATTATTAACAACAACAACATTATTATTATTATCATTATTAACAACAACAACATTATTATTATTATCATTATTAACAACAACAACATTATTATTATTATCATTATTAACAACAACAACATTATTATTATTATCATTATTAACAACAACAACATTATTATTATTATCATTATTAACAACAACAACATTATTATTATTATCAT
>NW_022735743.1:204283-219855 GCF_011630105.1 Anneissia japonica | reverse complement strand
ATTCAAATTAATATACCAGCATATGCAAATTAATATACCAGCAAAATATGAAAATTAATATGCCCGCATATGCAAATTAATATATCAACACTATAAAAATTCATACCCACATAATTATGAAATTATTATGTAATCATCCATTATTATGCAAATGGCCTATGGTGTCGCCTTTTCTACTCTGGTATATGCAGGCTTTCTTGCTGCATTAACTGCCATCTAGTTCATGCCACTGGTCTTGTCCGCCTTGTTTCGTGGTTTCAATTATGCGCTCTCGTACATATTTTTGCTCTCCTATCTAGTGATATTTTCCACCAACGTCTTCTTTCAATCATTATAGTGGCGAATTAAAGAATTCCTAATGAGAGTCCAGTCCAGGCTACCACGACCAAAGTTAAAGGCAGGTACACATTTTTATTATGTCTATTTTAGATGGCCGGAAATTTGAATGGAAATTCAGATTTTTTTTCTCCATTTCTATTGAATTTATTTTCTTATTTTTATTTTATTTATTTATTTTATATATTGTTTTTTCCCCTTGAATCTCTGCCTATGTAGGCCTATGACCGGGGTATGAGTACCTCAGTTTTATAGTTGTGCAATGTCATTACTGTATTGTTGATAGTCTTATCACACTACACCAATAACTTGTGCAGGCTTCTGGCGACAAAAACCGTGAATTCAGAATGAAAATATAAATGCTTGTTATAGCAGTCATCTGGTAGTCGGATTTTTTACAGTACCGTAGTTGGATTTCTAAAAATACAAGAATGAGGGCGGCAAAGAAAGATCTAACCGATCTATAATGTAAATTCGTCTTTGTTTATTCATGTATTCACGCACGCTCGAACTGGCATCCGCTCGAATTGACTGGCATTCCGTTCTAACTCGCATCCGCTCAACAACTGGTAGAAGAACAGAGGCGGAGTAAGCGTTGATTACGCAATTCTCTTGTGACTTGAACTTGGTAGAAAAATGCTTAGTTTGTAACGGTAATATTTTCATTGCATTTCTTCTCATCGCCATGCCTAAATCAACATTTGTGGCCTACTTGCTATGGCTGATTGGCGGCTGGTTTGGGGTACACCATTTTTACCTTGGTCGCGACAGACAGGCTTTCGTGTGGTGGTGTACCTGGGGAGGCTTCTGTCTAGGCTGGATAAGGGACTTGTGGCGAATACCTCACTATGTACAGGCAGCTAACGAAGCCTATGAATACATGGACTGGTTGACATCGCAGTTGAGAAAAAACCAAAAACCACAATTTAGTACTGCAAGATGGACAGGACAACTCTGTTTTGGAACATTCTGTGGTTATCTTGTGCTCTTTGCAATACCAGAATCCTTAAGTCCTAACTTAATTACTATATTGCAATACATTGTTGTACCACTTGGTAGTGCAACAGGAGTTTATATTGTTGGAAATATTGGATATGAAACTGGATCGTTTAAATGGACATTATTTGGGGCCTATGGAGCACTAATTATTTTGCGGGAACCAACTGCTATTGCCATGGTTACAATTTCAAGCTCACTCTTATTTCAATGGACCAAGAAGTATAAGAGGAAAGTAGAACAAAAAGGCTTTTGTAGAAGACTTATAAAATTAACATTTGCAGGTATGCATAAAAAAAAACTTTTAAGGGCATGAGAAAAATTTATTAGATTATCACTTTAAAAAAAAAATGATGAGGGAGGCCGTTTTTTTTCCCTTTTAATCGGAACAATAGATTATTTCGCTTTTGTTTTTATCGATCGATGAGTGAGGGACTGTTTATATTTGGTCTGTAATAGTGAATATTGTCTAATATTATATAGTTTAACTGGTTTAATTTTATAGTTAAAAAAAAAATGTATTTGAAGTCACAAAATTGCATTGTTATTTTTATGCTGTTGAAATAATTGACGCGGCAAAACATTTTTTTTTTATTCCTGCATCAATATTTCCCTAATTTTTGACGTGGGCGGGAGTGATAATCTAATAAATTTTTCTCTTTGCCCTAAGGCCTACTTTCTATTTTGGAAGTCGATATGTTTAACATGACCGTAAACAAATCGGTAAACGTTTTATTAAATATTTTTACGTGAAATAGATAACACATACGCAGTGATACTTTAATACACTTGCATTATTGATCACGTAAATTACTCGCTTCTGGTTAAATGTACGTTGAGTTCAACTTTCAGTACTCAAAATCAGTGTCGGCCTAAGCCCATGTTACTGCCAATGTTGTTTTCGTTTGTGTTTGAATACTGTAAAACATTTACAAGTATTTGTTTTGTCTTACTTTATTCATAATGATTAAATATCTTACAGAAAATGCTTACATAGCTTCTCTCGTGGTCTTTCTCGGATGTTGTTCTCGCGCGATCAGCGCTCGACCAGACTAAAGACTATGGTAACAATGTTTTTGTTAGTGACAATGTCAATAAATGTGTTTGAATGAAAACATTAAAATGTTATTTACTTTGTGATGATTGACTATCATTCATACAACAATACAGGCTTAGGCTAATTGAGTGCTACTGTAGTTTTGATTCAGGGAACCTCCATGTTTTGGCATACAGTAGGCCTATTATACATTGTCAAGTGTGTTCATTCAACAAATGACGTAAGTAAATGAAAAGAACAAATATTTTCAGCTCATAATGTCACTTTTATTTGAAAAGTTAACACAATGATTTAATCATTTATTTAATGGTTAAAACATACTATTTGTAGGAAATTAAATTACATTTGATAAAAACAAAATTATAATTAAATCAGTGCTGTGGTAAGCTTTGGCACCGCGGCCTGGACCGACACTAATTTTGACCGACACTAATTTACAACGATAATGTAAGTTTATTAAAGTATGACTGCGCATGTGTTATTTATTTCACATACTGTAAATATCATTTACTGTTTGCAGTCACGTAAATATATCCACTTCCTTCTTTTTTTAAAGACTATTAGTAGCATTTTTCCAGGAAGTCTACTAATAGCTGGTTCCACAAAGCAAGGTTCCCGCTAACTATGAGTCGCGATAGAGTCACAGCGGTTTAATAATGTACGCACTATATTGGGACAATAAGTGTTTTCAACTTACCTTTCATATATTTACACACCACAAACCTCGAACAAACAAACTCGCGTCGTTATTGGGATGGTGCGAGCCTAGCGGATCTACTCAACGATGCATTTTTTGGTCTACAGTATAATAGAATTGTGCCAACAAAATAAGATTATAATATCCCCCATTCATGTTCCGTTTTTCTAATTATTATATCAACTACTAAATGTTAATAGAGCTACTGTAAACCTGGATGTAATCATCGTCTAATAAAATTTTGCAATTTTTCTGGAAGGTATTGTCAGTCGTCAATGAACAATCTGTGTCTGTTCTTGAATTCTGTTAAATATTGGCAACTTATTCTGATTTTGTTGCAAAGGGCAACTATTTCTGCTTTACTAGACGTCCATAACAACTCCATGGGCCCATACACACACTTTTACTCAATTTTTATGCATAGGCTAGGCCTAGAGGAGGCCTAGATTTTATTGGGATATGGAATAGGCTTTGCTACATTAATTTTGTTAAATGTATAATTGTATAATGCATATATTATTATTTTTATTCATCTAAAAATGATAATTACAGGCTTGCATTGGATAAAATTTTTACATTTTGTTGGCAATAGTCTACTTTGTGAATACTGTACTTACTTGGATAAACCGAAAAATTGACTATTCTTTCTCACACATGAGAACACCCCTTGAAAAATAATAGAACAGTCGACTCCTGGCGCCAAACTCAAGCGGCCCTGCCAACATGCAACTTCCTCATTCTCTTTCGAGTCACAAAAGTGAACACCTCGGAAGGATTTTTGAATTTAAACGATCTTTTTTGGATTGATATTACTTTTATCAAGATCTTCTTTGGATTTTTACTGCATCCTGATTGCTGTGTCGGATTTGCTGTGTAGTCACCATGACCGGCAAATCAGAATGTCCGATCTGTCGGGGCCCTAGGCCCAGTCCAAAAGTGGACAATCATAAAGCTTGTCCAGCATGTAGGGAGTTCTACAATGCTGAATCTCCTTGCGAGATTTACGTGAGATGGGCACCATCTCGACTCGTGGTCATCCAGGCCTGGCTGGGCGACCGTTTGTCGGGGGCTGCGGTTCCTGCAGATGCGGAAGCACCAACTTCTGAAGATTTGCCTCCGCTGCTGTCCGCGGCTCCGGCTCTGACGCCCGCTGTCTCGCAGCCTGCGGGAGCTGGCGTAGCTCCCAAAATTATGCAAGCAATTGCCGTGACAGTGCAGGCTGCACTGCCAGCCACTTTGAGTGCCGCAACAGTGCCGCCTCCTGCCGTTCCTCCTCCTCTTCCCCCTGAGCAACTGCCGGACCTTCCGTCTTTTGCTGATGAGGAGATGGCCTCTCTTTCAGGGGAATAGGAGGGGGACCGCTGGGAAGGTTTACAGGCCTTAGTAAACCGTGTTATCCCTACTGTCTTGGCGCACCTGAACATTAAAGCTCCCGATAATGAGCCGCCGGACCATCTTTGGTCTACATTCGAGAAGACCTGTCCATTGCGGATTGTTACTTCATATCCGGTGGTCCCTTTGGATGCTTGCAGTAATTAGGTAGATGTCTATAGAATAAAGAACATTTAAAATTTAAATGAATGTAAACATTGATCCAATATTCATCTGCAAAAATAGTTTTTTCACCTTATTTTACAAATAGACACACACATTATGTTCTGCTACATACAGTACATGTTATATTTTAATTAACAAAATATCAGAAAATAGTAAAAAAAAAATAAAATACAAAAATCGAAAATATAGGTACAGTATGCACTCAGGTTAATCCTGAGCAAATCATATTTGTGCAACTTTGCTATTGCACTTTTAATTAGTGTGTAATTTTCACAAAGTAAGGTGTATGTACATTATGTTCTGAACAATTATTTTTTCAATAGTAATTAGTAAGTTGTTTCACAGCAAAATTTAAATTTCTATACACACAAGAAAAATTCTGATCATTTTGAAGTCCAAGGTCTCTTTAAAAACACAGAAAATTTGGGTATTGCTAAACCCTGCAAACCTCCAAAAAAACACTGCAAACCCCATCCAAACCTTGTGATAGTGATTGAATCATGTAGTATAGGACTCAATTGGTATCTCAGTAAAAAAAATTATAATTTTAAAGTATGTTCGTAACAACCTACTTTTTGGGTAAAAAGGCCATTTTTTGTATAAAAACATTGCTACAGTAAACCCGCAAACCTCCAAAATAACACTGCAAACGCCATCCAATCCTTGTGATAGTGATTGAATCATGTAGTATAGGACTCACTTGGTATCTCAGTAAAAAAAATTATAATTTTATGTTCATCACAACCTATTTTGGGGGTAAAAAGGCCATTTTTAGTTCCTATGCATGTAATGCAATAGGAACTATTGTAATCACTCTTGCTATTTCCTATGTTTTTTATTGTGTGTATGTGTGTGTGTAGACATTTATGCAAATGCGCATGCGTCAAAGAAAAGTATTGTATGTTCGTCACAACCTATTTTTGGGGTAAAAAGACAATTTTTTGTATAAAAAAATGGCTAAACCATGCAAACCTCCAAAAAAAACACCGCACCATGCAAAGAATTCTAAACAAAACTAATGGCAAGAATGCCTGTCTCTTATACACATCTAGATGTGTATAAGAGACAGGTATTACTGCGATGCAAGGGTAGGCCTAGTTAGATCGTTTAATCAATGATATCGATATAATTGTATGTTCGTCACAACCTATTTTTGGGGTAAAAAGACAATTTTTTGTATAAAAAAATGGCTAAACCATGCAAACCTCCAAAAAAAACACCGCACCATGCAAAGAATTCTAAACAAAACTAATGGCAAGAATGCCTGTCTCTTATACACATCTAGATGTGTATAAGAGACAGGTATTACTGCGATGCAAGGGTAGGCCTAGTTAGATCGTTTAATCAATGATATCGATATAATTGTATGTTCGTCACAACCTATTTTTGGGGTAAAAAGACAATTTTTTGTATAAAAAAATGGCTAAACCATGCAAACCTCCAAAAAAAACACCGCACCATGCAAAGAATTCTAAACAAAACTAATGGCAAGAATGCAGATAAAAAAAAACGAGTCCATCTGTTTTGAAGTACTGTAGCTTGCATAAAAGCGGATAAATGTACACATACCTGTATCTCACTGTGAGCCTATTATGGTTATTGCTGTATTTTTATTGATTGGGTGTTCTAAGTGATATTATACTCAGTGAGTACATGGATGACAACTGTACATTTTCATTAGGCAATACATAACAATTGATATAATTCATTAGGCAGTGGAAAGTAAAATATAAGTGTTATTTATATTGTCCACTTGCCTAGAGGCTTAACGGTTTTATTAATATTATTTTATATTATTTTATTTTTTATGATACTTTGGACATACAAATACAACAGCATTTCAAAACATAACATTAAAAAACATACATTGAAAAAATAAAAGGAGCAAAAATTAAAGAGAAAAGACCAGCTGCCAATGCTTTGGAGACCAGCTAGTGCTTGCTAAATACAGTAGTAATGGCCTACTACTGTAACAACAAAACCAAAATGAACAGATATCAATGAAATTACAACACTTGAAAGATTTAACATGAGATGAGATTTATAAAATTGTGATGATAATTTCTTTTTAAAACATTGTACAGTATGGAATCGGGTTTAATTATGAATTAACATCATACACTTACCATCTGTCTTCTTATCATTTTTTCTGCTGCTCTGCATGAACTTGATCCTGCTTCTTTCCGTATGTCCAAATTGATCATCTCCATGTATTTTGTCAGCTCTCTTGTGGCTTGTTATAAAATTAAAAATAAAATGTTATTATTGCAAAAAAAATGGGGTTTTTTTCATTAAAAAATTATAACAGAATATCAGATAATTAATATGACCAAATTAAATTTTCAGATGCTAAAAAAGAACTTTTGAAATATTTAATATCAGATATTTTGGACATTTTTTACAATTACAAGATAATTGTTTCTAAAACTTATAGGTCTGAAGAATCCTAATAATACAGTATGTCTATGCCAAATAGACTCGGCCTACGTCCATATGAGAGCATACCATACATTTAAATACCCTAGGACTTGCTTTGTTTACTTTTACTTACAGGTCCAGGCGGCAGCTATGCTAGTGTAGGCCATTTTTAGGTAGAATAGACCTAGACTTGCCTATGGAAGACTGCTAGGAACATTTGAATTAAATTTAAAAACCATTAGTTTTATTGTTACTGTCATTACACATCAAGTTTTTAAAGGCCAGACACGTCATATTTAATCCTTTCCAGTCTGCTCCATTACCATTGCCTGAGGCTGTACCAAACCTGAGAAATTACATCATCTACACTAAATGTCGGGTATTTACTGGGCGCAGGCATTTGATTTGGTCTGAATACAGGAGGCCCTCTACAGAAATAGTTTCTACATCACTCTCAAACAATTCTATAGAGGGCAGCATAGCTATAAAAAAATTATTATGAAAGCTATACAGGGCGTATGTACGACGCCCCTCGCTATAAAATATGGTCAAAGAGGGCCTCGTCGCAACACCGTACGACTGGAAAGGGTTAAGGTGAGGTAAGAAAATTTGTGATTATGGCACCTCTACTGTAGATGGCCGGAATTTGCACTTCCAGGCATAGAATTTGAATATAATTTTCTTGATATCCATTTAAAAAAAAAAATGTGGAATTTAGGGAGTCCGGACCCCCTTTAATCCGCCACTGGGTGCTTTCGCAGATGCAGGATCTATACCACCTCAGCCCCACCATGGTTGGGGCTGAGATAAGAAAATTTGTGATTATGGCACCTCTAGATGGCCGGAAATTGCACTTACAGGCGTAACATTTGAATATAATTTTCTTTATATCTCCATTAAAAAAAAAACAAAAACAATTTAAGGAAGCCCGGGCCCCCTTGAACATGCCACTGGGTACTTTAACAGACAGAAGATTTATACCGCCTCAGCTCCACTATTGTTGGGGCTGAAGTAAGAAAATTTGTGATTATGGTACCTTTAGACGGCCAAAAATTGTACTTACAGGCATAACATATGAATATAATTTTCTTTATATCTCCATTTAAAAAAAATAGGAGGTTGGGGGTCCGCACTTACTGGGCTCCCCCTTGAATCGGCCACTGTTCAATATAACACTTGACATAACAGGGTGTACACTAATTTTGTCAGATGGAGAAATCTTATAGCCTATCATTTTGTTTCATAAATACTAATTCCTTATGTCAAGTAAAAGATGTTTTTATTCAAAAGATTTTTTTTTATTCAATACAGTTTTTACAAGCTATAACACATGAACTACAGTGTACTATAAATTATATAGTTAACCTTCAGAGAACTTTATTTTAATAAATGGCCTAATTAAGTGTCTTATTGTTTTCTTTAAATTAGATGGAATTTAAATGTGGCTCTATTACATAAGCCAATCAGTTAAACTTATACTACATTAACATAAAGAGAACTAGAGCGTTGCTCCATAAAGGGAGCCTAGCTCCATCCTATGCATAAATGCAGAATTCATGCAAGGCGGGCGATTCCATTCTTTTTTCTTCATGCTCGAGGGTATTAGTTTAAAGAAAACTTTACAGACGTACATATACACAGGCGTCAATCAACATCTGGCTCAACTCAAAAAGGGAACTTGTAATGTTTGTTTGAAAATAAAAAGGAAAATTTATATTGTACAATAATAATAGGTTGATTTGTAAAGTTCAAATACTCATACGTAAAATCAGGAGCCATGATATGTTACGGAACTGTTCAACATGTCTTCTTTGATAATATCATGAATATTTATTTTTTTTTAAGCCGTTGGTTGGTCATATAAATACCTACATAGGAAGAAGCATAAAAATATAATTTCCGTGTTAGCACCCTCACTACAAGAATATCTAAAAATGTTCAAAAATGTCTAATAGTGACCAACAAAGGTCTCACTACTTTTCGTCTATATTCAAACTGCCGTCGAGTGGGTCTCCACAAAAAACTGATAGAAACGGGAGTTAAAACAGTACTAGGCCTCCGGTGACTGACCCCAACTAATCAGTGCCTGTGAAATTTGTTGTGATTCTTTGTGATCAGGATTTCATGGTAATTGGAAGTTAATATAGATTGTAGCACCCAATCGCAACGGATTTATAACAATTACAATATTGATTATAGACTACCTTTGGAGAATTTACACACACGATCGTGAATTGGAATTGGGTGTTGCAATTGGTACGAACGATCGCAATACGATGCTAAGTCGTATTTTTTTTTAGATGAGGAGCTCTAGGAGTACCCTGCTCACTGATTAATAGATCTTTTTGTATGGGCGGCTGTTAGGGCCAATATACTCTACTTAAAGCAAGACTTTTTTTACCTTGTTTTGCGAACCCACAGCCCGCCAATACTGATGACTTTGAATAAAATTGAATTTTATTTAATTAGCCATTTAGCACACCTGCCACAATACAAAAAAGTGGAAATTTCACAAAAAAATTGAAGTTTTTCTTTATTTTTATTATGCCTGCCACTGCCTTTAATCTCCAAAAAATAAGATATATTTTTTCCTAATTATGTAAATTTAAAGCATTTAACCATCCCACTGTTTACATTCAACAATGAAATTTTATTATTATTTTCTCTTCCATCTAGATGTTTTTGGCAAAACCATTTGCTATATTTGAAAACTAAATTTATTTTTATTTTTTTCCGCCTGATATATTTAGGAGCACTTTTAATTAACTTTTACAGGTGTCATTATAATTTGTCTGTGGAGTTCTTTCTTGTACTACAATGCCTCTGTTGTGACGTCTGATGGGGAAACTGTCTATGTACGAGAAGCAGTACACCATTTCTTGGAGTCAACTTTCTACAAAGAATTGAAAGCAACTTTGTATGAGTTGATTCATATTGGTTGGCAAATGGGCTGGAGGGGCATGTACGAGGCCTTTGTGGAAGCTGTGGACCCACTGGGTGAAAGTAATGCACTCAAGGTAAAAACTTCACTTGTTTACACTATAGTACTGTATGATGTTCATCATTGAAAATCTAAACTTACCAATTCAATTTTTATGAATTTCATTTATTGATTACAAATTTCTGTGCGAACAAATGTGCTGGTTCCATGTGTTAATTACCTGCAGTTTATGTTGTGGTGTTTTTGTGTAATACTATTGATGTCTGAAAATGTACATTAAGTATTATCCTGCACTCTCAAAACCAATCCGATCCTCCTATTCCCTCAGTTTTGTGCCTGGCCTGTTGGTTGCTTATGTAGAATGGTGAAATTATGGCAAATTTAGGTACATGTATCAACTGTAGTGCCGCCAATGTGCGGAATTCCGCTGATATCCATGGGGACTAATTGATATTTTTCATGCGAATGGATAGGTCGACGATCTGGTTGGACCATGAACACTATTGATTTTGCAATTAACCTACCTTTTATGAGAAATTATTATACAATTTAAAATATTGAATATACACAATCAAAGCAATCAGAATATTCTACCAGTCTATTCTACCAGTCTATTCCAAATAAACTTTTCCATTTCAGTATTTTTTCTCAGCAGCCTATCACCTTTCTTGAATATTGGCACCATAATAGCCTCTTACCATGACTTAAGAGGAACTTTCTTGAAAATAAAAGGATGTGCAATTAAATTTTAGTCTACAATAGGAAGCAAACTTTAACTGCAACAAAATTAGAAGAAAAAAAACTTCCTCAAAAAGTTTACATAATGCCTTGTTATTCAGAAATATAACTGTGATACACACCACAATAATCATTTTTGCTCTTCTAAATTATTTTCAACCAATACAGATTCAAAGAACACCATTCAAATTAAACCTCCAACAGCCTTCAATACCATCCCAAATATAATCTTGCACACCTTTTCCTGAACTTGCTGTAATTCCTTATCTGATAATACAACTGATAAACACTGAGAAATCTGCTATATCAAGTCTAAACTTCAATAACATGTTCAATAGTGGTACAGTATATAACCACAAATTGTGTTTGAATGTCTTACAGGCACTTAATTTGACAAAAGGTGTGGAAAGAGAAGAGATATCTAGAAGATGCAGGAAGTTATCAAGAGATTGGCATCCAGACAAACACAAAAAAGAAAAAGACAAAGCACAAGAAATGTTCATCAAAATACAAGATGCCTGTAAAATACTTCTTGATATTCACAAGAAAAGAGAGCCTTAAGCCATTTTCAGACAGAGGTTCTGACAATATTGCGGTAATAGTACCGCTTATCAGACCATTCATACCATCCAAATATATTTTTTATTTAAATTGCCTTCACATCCAACAGCAAGTACACATGAGAATGATGCTTTATAAAGTGTATTGCCATAATATTTTGCTATAATATAGCATCTTTTCTGTATAAATGGATCATGCATGCTAAGAGAGCCATTGGCTATCATTTTAGTATAAACAACCCCAGACTCACTAGTGCCATCAATTTGATGACAAATCTCCCCTTCTGCACTAAGTTTTAAAGGGAGGGACTTTCACTGATGGAAGGTCTACACTCTACACCACCTTTGGTCTATCATGGTTGGGTCTAAGGTAAGACATTTTATGAATATGGGATTCTCACGCTTTAACTTTGAATTAATTTTCTTTTTTTTAATTGCTAATTTTTAAGGTGATTAGCTTATATTTGAAATTAAAAAAAGAAAACATTTTTTTTGCCAAACAGATATATTAAATAATGCTGCAGATTGTGTTTGAATGTGCCATTTTCAGCCATCTAGGTGTCCTAGACAGTGTAGTACAGGGATTGGGGGGGGGGGTGGGGAGGAACTGAGAATCCCCTTGTTTTTCAAAGGTGAATAAAAATTTATTAGCAATTTCTTGAAAGATTTATTGAAAAATATTACATATTATGTTTTTTTTAAATTTATACATTGCTTCTACTGGTCTGATTTTGTGTATTATCTTTCATTTTAAAGTAGAATTTAATAAACTACTCAACATTCCATTTTCAGACATGACATTTTGAACCTCAGCTGTAGCTGTGGTGAGGCTGAGGTAGTCTGCACCAGGTCTGGAGCCTCCATCTATTAAAAAATATTTGGATCTGTCACTGTTCTGTACAACCGCAATTTTTTATGGCTGGTATTAAATGATTTAAAGATTTTTATAGTGAATTTGGTGAAAAATATTTCAATTATTAAATGTTTTAAATTTGAAGTTTTGAGGGATTTTATCAGAGATAGTTTTATTAGTGACAATGCCACCCAGTCAGGCTGGAAAATTACTAACAATTGTTGTTTCATCACTATAGTAATAATTTTTCAGCTGCTATTCTTGATATTGTTCTGAAACCAATAGTAAAAGTATGTTATAATTTGTGGGATTGCAATGAAACCAACATGAAGCTTAAGTATTTTAATAAAAAATCTTAAGTTCAGGAAAATAAAATAAATAAAAAGTATAAATTGTGATTGGTTTTTTTTTTTTTTGTAATTTTGTTCTTCATTTTTATTGGTTCCTATTAACAATAGGAACCTTTGCATCCTACAGGGTGCCATGATACCTCAGTGGTGCACGCACGTGTGTGTTAAAGTTAAGTTTTCAAAAGTTTGTAATCAGGAAAAAATGACTTCCCAGAAATCTGTTTGTTATGCATTTTCGTACACAAGCTAAACTGGATATGACAAATATTAAAGCCATAACTAAGACAGAAAATACCCACTACTCCTAAAATACTACAAAACCGTATGGTAAGACAATGAAATGTTGATGAATTTTCGGTGTCGCCTAACTGTCTAAAATGCGATGTATGCGACTGTAGGGACTATCATGGATATATCTTATATCTGGGAGCCTAGCTAAAATGGTAGTACAGGTCTCCCTCCAATTAATGACTACTTTCGAAACTGGGGTTTTGGTAGTCTTTAGCAACTTTGGTCTCTAATTAGAATACCTCTAATTTAAGACTGGCACTAAAAGTGGTCTTTAAATACCCTATTAAGTTAGAGGGAAATTCTGTTTTAGAATAAATTTACAGTTAAAGTACTTTAAGCTGCGGTTGATTCTTAATAGTAGAATGCCTTAAAAAAATGGAAGAATCATTACACGGATGACAAAACTTTAATTTTTGTTGGAGATACTTTTATCAACATGCTTGTAAAGAAAATCTCTGGAACCAAAAAAAAAATCATCTTGCTATTTTTGACTATTATAGTGCAAGACATACATGAACAAATAGGTTTAGAATCAATATTATCATTATTTAGTTAGAAATAACCAACAAAAAAAAATCGCTTTTGTAACAATCAAGATTTTGACCTTGTGCATAGATTAATAATTGGATAATACCTATATGAAAAAAGTGCCAAATTTGCTACAGATATTAGTATGGGCAAACGATTTTGAAAAATCTCTGAAACCAAAAAAATACATTTTTTTGGGTGAAAAATTGAATTTTTGGGGAAAAATATGGTTTTTAATACTTTTGTATTTTTGAATACAGTATTACCCCGGTGTAGTACAAGGCCTACTTGTACAAACAGGTTTAGAATCTATATGGTCGTTCTTTTTTCACAAATAAGCAAATAAGAATGAAATACTTTTATCAACATGCTCTTCAAGAAAATATCTGAAACAAAAAAAAAACAACCTATTTTTTGACACTTTTTTGGGCTAAAAACAGTTTTTTTTTGTAAAAAAAATAGAGATTTTTTGACATTTAAACTATAACTGGTATTTTTTTGCATGTCAAAATATATTCTAATTTATAGTATGCCTCACTGGTCGATAACATGTCAGAATCTGACATAAAGGGTTTAAGAAAAACCCTGATTTTGTGCCATTTTTTAGGCTAAAAATATGATTTTTTTAAAATTAAAAATGATAGATTTGTTGACATTTAAATTATAACTAATATGCTCGGCATGTAAAAATATATTAAAACCAATATCATATATCTCACTGATCAATAATAGAATCTGACATAAGTTTTTTTTTAATCCCAATTGTGTCCATTTTTGGGTTAAAAAGAAGATTTTTGGCACAAAATAGATTTGTTGACATTTATACTGATATGCTTTGTATGTAAATATATACAGTATTATATCTCACTGATCAATAATATATCAGAATCTTATGTAAAGGCATTAAAAATTGATAACAAAATTTAAATTTGTTTGCATATAAAACTACAGTTCTCTGTATGGAAAAATACAAGTTAACCAATATATTACCTGATTAGTCAATATAATAGCATCAGAATCTTGCGTAAAGGTTTTTACAAAATCCCAAAATTTTTAGGCAGTTAAAAACTGATTTATGTTGACAAAAATTGTTTTGTTGAGATTTAAAGTACATTCTGATAATTATGTGCTATGTATTATACCTCACTGTTCAGTAATAGTGTCTGGTATATAAAATGTTAGACCATTTTTTGGGCGAAATACAGTTAATTTTTGGTAAAAATAGAGGTCTGGGCTTTTGTTTTGGTTAGACACTCTCATAAAGCCTATAATGATTGAGTGAATTTGACCCTCACTGGGCTCACCCATAGTCTTCCAAGGCCTATAGGGATTCCCGTAGACAGTTTCCATGGGGGTGGGGGATGCGTCTTGCTAGCAACATGGTCTTCAGGCTGTGTGCCACCTATGGCTCCCAGAGGGTCGTGACAAAGTGCGAGTCATGTGAGCCAATGCGAGAGCCAGCAAGTCATGCGAGCCAATGCGCGTGCCAGCGAGCCATGTGAGCCATACATTTTAAATCTTTGTTTTTTTCCACTGGGGAGCTTTGCCTGTGTAGTCCTGTCATGCACAGTACATACATTTTGGACCTTTTCGAATCGTCGATCCAAAAGTATGCAGCGCTGATAGAGATGTTAAAATACAGATATACCTATACATACATACAGATAATATTTATATATATATATATATACTGTATTTATTTATATATATTATTTTATATATACTGTATATATTTATATATTTTTATATTTATTTGTATATTTATATATATTTATTTATACATTCATTTATATATTTATTTTTATATTTGTTTGTATATTTTTTGTATATTTATATTTATTTGTATATGTATTTATATATATTTATATATATTTATATGTTTATATATTTATATAATTTTTAAAATTCATTTGTATATTTGTATATGTTCATATATTTATATATATATATATATATTTATTTGTATATTTATATATATATTAATAAGTTCATATATTTTTTATATATTTATTTGTATATTTATATATATTTATATATATATATTTATACATATATATATATTTATATATATGTAAATATTATATTTATTTCTATATATTTATTTCTATATATATATCTATATATTTATTTATATATACTGTATTATTATATTATATATACTGTAATTATTCATATATTCATTTATATATTTATTTATATATTTATTTGTATATTTATTTATATATATTTATGTATTTATATATTTATTTG
>NW_022735743.1:176999-202268 GCF_011630105.1 Anneissia japonica | reverse complement strand
GAATCAAGTCACACTTGGCTGGGGGGGGGGGAGGTGTTGCCAGTGGGCGCCTAGGCTTCGCCCCCTGGAAGCCACGGATATTTGATGAATTATGGCGAATGTTTATTACTTATTTGATAGGCATCGAGTTACTATAATATGACCATGTAGGCTATGCTTTCTAATGTTGAAATCAGCTTCCAAAACCAAAACATTTTGAATGAAGCAAGAAACAAAGAGTACCGGTATGCAATGTAACCATCTAATTTATTTTCAAATCTTCATCCTTAAAAGTGAAATTCTATATTTTGGAAATTTTGCATGAAATCTGTCAACCACGCTATCATGGTCGAGGTTGCTTCACCTATCACGATGTATTCCAACCATCATGAGGCTATCTAAATAAGCATTTGTCATAACAGAACGCAAATTATATTTAATTAGTCTCATTGAATTATTATTATTATTATTATTATTATTATTATTATTATTATTGTTATTATTATTGTTGTTGTTGTTGTGATGAAAACAATATGGTGGCTAAACGAATATTACATGTAAATATTTTTTTTATTTGTTTGTTCCCCGACAAGATATATCGTCTTCCCCGACTGGGGGGCTATGCTTCCCCGACGGGGGGTCGCTATGCTTCCTCTCCCTCTGGCGCCACCACTGTTTTGAATAAAGCCGCTTTATTGTTACAGCGAATGCGTCGATTGCACACGCTGCTAAAGTGCCAGATGATGCGTGTTATTTGAGTTACAAGCGGTTTTTGTGCCTTTCCCCCTCGTAACCTAGCCACTATGTTATCGTTTAGTATTTAAATCCGGTATGGAGGAATGATAGGATGAGCCATGAGCTAAAGATAAAATATATATAAGACCTGTCCTAGAAAAATCGCTGCAGTAAACAACACCACACATTTCTTGATAACCGAATGCCCATGCGGATATTTTATTACTGAACATAATACCTGTAGTAAGGTAGTCTTTCAAAGTTGCGGAGTAAGAGAGTGTGCGTAAAAGTTTTTGGAAGAAGGAGAAAGCTATGACGTGTGTGGCTGAACCGTGTTTGGTTATCCCTGGTTGAACATGGTAGAAAATTTAACAATAAACAATTGTCGGGGGTGGGGGAGGGGACACAAATGTACGGTATTATTTATCTAATAAAATAATATTTAATTTGTATAAAATGAAATTTTATCAATGATGATGTCAAAATATTGTATATACACGGAGGCTTCATGATCAAAAGTTCTTGCCAGGATTTGGTATGTTGGTCCCTGGCGCGGCTTGGCTGCTGGGCCGCGGCTTGGTGCCCGGAATCGTAAATAGGCCGTGAAGTAAAAAGTTTGCGGAACGCTGATCTAATGCAACATTGCTCAAATAACGACCGGAAATGCTCCATTTTACCGTTGACCTTTAACTAGAAGAAATTACCCAGTTTTTAATGCTCACGTAATAATATGTGGCATAGAGAAAGATACGGTAATTGAGTTTCTTCAACTAAACCAACTTGAGGAGGATACTCTCCAATTTTACTGTTAAGCCCATGTGTTCCCTTTAATTCCTAACACAGTAATGGTTAATCCTAAAGGTATAAATCCCACCACTGGTTAATTCCGGCTACCATGACCAGAGGACACTTTGTTCCCTGCAGCAGGATGGCAGTTAACAAAAGCATAAGTAAACAGAGCAATAGAGATTTCCAGAATCCCTCATGAAGGTCCAAGGGTTGGGAAAAATATCTGTGGAAGCTCTGACAATTTTAGAAAAAATGGCGTTTTTAATATCTATATGATGAAGTTAGTCGTAATCTGTAAAAATTACATAGAATCATTTTTGGTTTCTTTCCAACGAATTGTATATTTTTCCCCAGTGCCATTTGGAAATATTAGTTGAACCAGTTCAACCGATTGGAAAACCAGTGTTGGACCAGTTCATCCAGTTGGAAAAACCAGTTGGATAAGTTCAGTCAGTTTGAAAGAACATTTGGACTAGTTTAACCAGTTAGAAAAGCCAGTTGGACCAGTTCAACCAATTAGAAAATCAATTTGACCATCTGGAAAGACCAAGAGGCCAGATGAAATCCAGTTGAACTAGTTACAAACCAGTTGGGCCAGTTGAAAACAAATTGTACCAGTTAACATTTCTAACTGGTTTCGACTGGATTTTTACCTTGAATTTTATACTTAGAATATTATATTAGGAACCGTTCTGGATTTATAGATCTTACTGGTAGTGTAACTACCGCAGGTTCAACAAGTTCGTTGAACCTGGGCCACCGAGCTTTAGAGGGCCCGATCTATAAAAATATTTAATAAATCAATTAAATGTTTTATTATGACATTGGACTATTGTATCTGCTAGCTTCCAGCGAGTGGCATAACGCTGGGGCCGGGGGCCCTGTGGCTTTCACAGACCAGGGCCAGTTTTGGCTCTAACTGAAATCACGTCCCGTTATACATGTGAGGGATAATCAGGGCCGTCGGAACCGAAGCGGTTGGCCCAACGGCGTAGCTGGGTGCGAAAGGGCCCAGTGCATGACAAATTGAAGGGCCCTTTTTGATGTGATAGGGGAATTCCATAAAGTTCTCAGAAATTTCATCATGAGAAGTGCTCCTTTTACCCCTAAAGGCCTGGGCTAGTAATACACACTAATATTGGATTCGTAACTATTTTAAGAGAGGCAAATTCGGTCTCAGCAGCTGTTTTAAACAAAGGAAGAAAATGTGTGGCACATAAAATTTAACAATTGCAGTGTGTTACTCGAACTATATTGTATTCATCAATTTGTAGGTCTATTTTTAAATATAATGATAGCATATTGCATCATCTGTATTCGTAACACATGTTTTATTTTCCATATTGTTCATGTTTCACGATACCCTGCACGTTGTGTAATTATAGTAGGCAGTTATTAATTGTACAATATTATAGTGTCTTAAATAATGCACAGCGTATTGTACACCTGTGTATTCATAACAGAAGGTTTTATTTTAATTAGGCCTACGTAATTTTATACGTTATATATTTCACAATACCCGTCAACTCCTGTGAATATAATATTAAGCCTATAAATGAACATTACACACACCATAGAGAAAATAGAACAGCACACACCCGCTCCAGGCGACCAAGTCAGCTATGTGAATCTCTTCGGTCTGCTGTAAAAAAGCATGCTCTGATTGAGGTCTTTAGGCCTGTACGGGCACTATCACTACCATAAAATATATTTAAGCAAAATTACAAGGCTGGAGGTAAAAGACACTTGATATGTAGAGACATCGCAAAGAAAAAAAAATGTTTTTTCTTGCTTTTAAATAAGCCGAGAAAATATTCGAAAAACAGTAAATAAAAAAAAAAAAAAAAAAAAAAAGAGAAAACCCCAAAGCATGTGCGATTTAAAGCAATTATCTGTCTGGGATGAAGAAAAGGTTTATTTAATAATGTAATTCTTATTTTATTTAGTATTAGCACTTTTTTTAAATGGACCATTTTAAAATGTGTTTGGCTGCAATATTTATCGGATAAGTGTTTTGCATGATCAATGTCATACAGAGTCTAATGATGTCAGGTGTGATCCATTTTATTTTATTTAGTTTAAGTACATAAAACTAATATACAATATATAATATATAATATAATATATATATATTGTTGACATTGTTCAATGATCAACCGATAAATAAAAAACACCAATTTAATAAATTTCGAATATGCTTTTTCATTTGGTCATAAGAAGAGAAATGCTAATTATTATTGTCCAGCACTTTGGGAACGTCTAAAAATAAAAAAATAAAAAAACATCGAAAGATTTATTGTCAAAATAGTAAAAAAAATAGGGACCCTGCTTTTAAACTAACCCAGCGGTCGTACACATCTTAGCTGACATGGAACGTCAATTTGCATGCGTCAAGGGCCCTGACTGTACTTTGAACCAGGGCCCCTCACAACCTAGTTACGCTACTGGACCTTACTGCAGAATACGACGCTATGTGGCACTGGGCGTGTGACATATAACATATCAAGTAACATATAATATAAATCCAAGGTATCAATTATATATTAGATCTCTATAGTTGCCGAAAATCGCTGATAAAAGATCATGTAAAATTTTTTGCCGCTTCATTTTGGCTATGGTATAAATTGTGATGTGACGATGATTAATTTTACTACAAGTACCTTTTCTGCCAATCTAGAGGACGTACCGGTTTCTCAAAATTCTCGCACCTCATCCCCAACATGGTGGACTCACGAAATATCCCCCAGGGGCGTAGGCTCGGGTGTACTTTTGTTGGCCAAATCGAGTTCTCAGTGCCGTTAAAAGATAAACATTAAACATGCAATTTACTATAATCGCGTCGTTTTCAAATAATTTCTAAGCTAAATTGTTGATTATTTCCTCTCCATGTATTGTGTGGTAATCAAGGTTATTTGTAACTATTTGCGCTGCTTTTTTTTTTTGTAATCTATGAATTATTGTTTTATTTTTAATGCTGGTGTTTCCCCAGACTAAAATGAAATTTAAATGAGTACATTTCAATTTGTTTGTTCAAAACTAATCAGATTCTTAAGAAATTTTAAGAATTGGGAACTTACTCGATGCAGGGAATGGCACTTTAATATTTAAAATTCATGTTCGTTACTTTTTAACATTAAATTAAAAAGGGGCACTTTATTTTTTTTCAACCTCTGAAAGGGAGGGGTGGGGGTACACAGGCATCCAGCAATATCTTCCTTGTCTCTCTCTTTTTATCGGGCAAATGATGAGCAAAGTTATAACTGTTTTATGACTGTTCTGTTCTCAACAAATATCTGTTTCCCATAAGTTGTGGGAAGTACTGCCACTGTGTGTTTAGATTCTTTACTAGATGCTCGATGTATGGGAAGTAGGGGCCGTCCTTGTTTCTTTTTCCAATGGGTTGGTTCCCAGAGTGCATTTCCGGCCACATCTAGAGGCAACGTAATCTATAATTTTTGTGAAGGTCCCTCTCTGGGCACAATCTATATCGAATTTCTGGATCCGCATCTGCAAGAACCACCCCATCATTTTTTTTATTTCGGAAATATGTTTATATAGAATAGCTTTAAAAAGACAAAATTTAGATTAAAAAAAGTGTTAATAGAAATATAGACGACTTAATTTTCTTCTTAAACTTTGACGAAAAACTTGGTTAAAGATAAAAAGCGGTTAATTAGATTTTTGAATAGGGCCTATTTAAAAAATTTCTTGGAAAAATATGAAAAATGGGTTAGATCGTTGGAATTAACAAATATCATTGATGTTTGCCTCAAACTCTGTCCGAGCAAAAAAAAAAAAAAAATGTATAAAAAATAACCTTAAACAACATTTTTTCTGTACAGTACAGATCATATAGCATACAGTACTGAGGAAATGTATAGATGTACCGAAAAGATGTTCCACCCCCTGTGCAGAAATTATGGTTATTATTGCCCCTGCCTTAACAGCGAGTAGAATGGCCGATGTGTTATGTTTTATAAATGTGTAGTGTAGTGTAAGTCAATAAAATAAATATTGCAGGCCTACTACTGTACCTTATTATCATGGTTGTTGTTGAATAATATCTACACATTTCGTTGATCTTTTGCCAATGCATTATATGCCACATTTTGAATAAGGGTAGGCCCTATTGGAGTATCTCCACTGTAAAATAGGCACAGTTAGCTTTATTGTCATCATATTATATTACCTTCATTAATATTGTATAAACAATCTTAATAAATTTATCAAACTCATTGTTGAAGGCAGCAAAGTGAGAGAAATATCAAGAGTATTCGAAGATGTATTGTCCCATCCAAAATACAAAGCATTATCATAAAAATCATGTTTTAAATTGGACTTGCTCATTTTGACATAACAATTATCAATTTGAACATATTAAACAAAAATGTTTACTGTTTATTTACTGCTTTATTGTCATTATCAGGATACACATATTTTTAATTTAATTAATTTCTATGCTCAATTTAATTTGTATGCTACTGCAAAATAAGCATGGTTTGTTAATAATTTTTTTTTCTTTTTCAGGGGACAATACATCTTTAATAAATCATTGCTTTCTGTCCACACCACCAAATTTTTATGTGGCAAAAACCCACTGATCTCTACTATAATAGCTGGATTGCTCATTGGCTGGTTTGAGTGAGGCCACCGACGCCATGTTGGGGGCGGGGGGCCTAAGTGACGTATTCTAATTGACGTATCAGTTGTTCAATTTGTTTAAATTATTGTTAAAAATAACGATTTTTGCAAAAATTTTTTATAATAAATTTGAATTTAACGTAATAATCATTTTTCAAATCATCTATCTACTTGATGTGACTTTTTTATGCAGTTGAAAAAAGCACAAGCAAAGTTATTTGCATTGTTAGGGAGTGCCATCAGTATAAAAACATGACTTCGCTCGCGCTTTTGAGAACTGCATAAACAGTCGCGTCTAGTGGTTAGATGGTTTGAAAAAATTCCTACATTAAATTTAAACTTATTATTGAATTATTGCAAGAATCGTTATTTTTAACTATAATTTAAACAAATGAAAAAAGAAACTTGTCTAAACTGGCACGTCACTTAGGCCCTCCAACATGGCGTTGGAGGCCTCACTTTTTTCTGTACCAGGATTGGCCAATGAGCAATCCAGCTATATATATCGGCGTGATTTGACATCACTATGACAGTGTGGATTGAGCACAAGTCAAAAATTGTATGTCATGTATGAATTTGTGTATGGGGTGGGTGAGAGTGAATATTCATAAATATGACAGAGTCTGATGAGAAATTACATTTACAACTTTTCACTTTACAATCTATTTAATAAAGGCTATACACAAAACAAGATGTTATGGTTAACTTTTACAATGGCGTATTGTAAAAACTTTGATGACCAAAGTGACCCAATTTAATTATCTATTGTTTTTCAAATTTGCTGGTTTTATGAGGAATATACAGAAAAGCTTTACAAAATGTACATTTTCATTTAATTACTCATGAAAAAACATATTTGCCAGGGCAACATTTTAAAACCTTTTAGCCCATTGTTTTTTACAAGTACCTATTGCATTTATAAACAATTAGTGTTTGAATAGTGTAGAGTTTGGTCTCTTGCAAATTATAAAAGCACAAATCATTTGAAAGGTTTAGCAGAATGCATAACAAAAATATATTTCAGTTAATATCTTGGTCTCCTCTTCAAAATTACTTTTGTCTTTATATGAATCATAATTTAATATTTTAAAAAGAATTTATGTCACAATTTGAATACACCTCCTGAATATTGCTGGTTGATATATCGAAAGCATGTCTACACCGCTGGGGTCGCAAGTGTCCCGCTAGTCGTGTTGGCCTTTCTGCACACCCGCAAGTAAGCATAAATCTCCTGGAAAAACACAAATTTGCGACACTTGCATAATTAATATCTACAGTATTGTCAATTCTCTCCCGGAAGTCAGTGCCATGAGTATCACTACACGCACCAAAATAAAATTAGATACGTTAAGATACAGGTAGTTCACATATCTATATCTCATAGAAGCGGCTTCTTTCAACTTGGGACCCCACTGTTTGTAACATACATACATGATTGTTCTAAACCTTTTTTAACAAACCATCTTCATCTTACACCACTTTAACAAATATGTTTATTTTATACAGTAATTTTATATCCGAGGCATGCGTTGTTAAACACTTTAACTACAAGTTATATTACAACAGAAAATTAACATATACGAAAGACATTAATATGAAATGTAAATTACATGTTTCATTTACATATTTAATATATTGACTTAGAATTTCAGAATTAACATATAACAAAGTTAAAATTAATTTATATAAATAAATTAATGAAAAGATCTATCAGCTTGTATATGTCAATATATTTAATTTTAATAGGTTTTATAGGTTTTTATCATTGCACCAGGCAAGTTTGTATATATTGGCAATATCCATCATAAATGAAGTTTATCTGAATAAATAATCTAATAATTACCAAAATAAACAGCAGCCAGTGATTGTAAGAATACTTTTATTTAGAATTTATTACCTATTGTTCTTATAATGATTTCATATCCTGTAAAATCTGCACAATATATTGCAATTTTACAGGCAGGTGATGTAAATGTAATATAAGCTATGACAGTTGCCTTATGACCTACAGACATGCTATTTTAAATAAATTATCTACAGAAGGAAAGCCAAAGGTTGGTCACATGACACAGATAAAAGGCCAGAAAACTACATTTACATTGGTCCAATGTTTGTTTTGGTTTGTATAGTGATATAGTGAATTATAAGAGTCCTACAAATGTTTCTTAAGTGTATACTTCAAGCACTGTTTTCATAATTTATTTGAGGACTTTATTACAATGTATTGTGAAGCACTATTTATTCTAACAACTGTCATACTGTCATATGCGATCAAATGCATCAATGCTAGCAATAGTCTTGATATTACGAAGAAGGCTACCGTCTGATTTGCTACTAAGAGCACTAGCTGCAGAGTCTGAATCGTCCCCATTGCTCCTGCTATCCATAAATGGAGATCCATGTTTCCAAAGGGGAAGGGTTGAGTGGGGTGTCCTGATGTTATACTACAAGAACAATCAAACATTAGATTAGATTTTCATACTTCCTTTTTCATACTGCCTCATGCTTGAGTATAAATATAACAAGAGAGCCATACTACTCCCATTTGTAAATATCTCACTCTGCCAGTTACGATGGAAGTTGCCACCGTTATTATGGAGTGCACCCATTATGTATGAGTTCACAGAAAATGGTATGATGATAAAGAAAAATAAAGAAATCTACCGCTCTCTACAAAAGTATTGTATCATGTCAAAGATCTTTAAATAAAAGGATTGCGTTCTCAGAGATTTCTGCATGCAAATTCTGTAACAACGTGGTGTTGGGCACCCTCTTAAAATTACAATTTTTACAATTTTAAAAATTTGACAAGCGCAAATTCTGTAACGCCCTCTCTCAATTACAATTACTTTTTATGCTTCTTTTTACTGAACATCGACAATTCTACTTGTTCTACATGGCAGACAGTGCTATCTTGTTATAAGATCTTTGTATCATGCGTAAAACAGATAAACAAACAAACCACGTGCAATGTAGTACTGGGTAATCCATCGGCAGCAGGCATACTCCACTGGCTGTGTATGGCATATAGTTTGTTTATGCTCTCAATGAATGTAGTAGACTCTTCAATTTATACTTTTTGCCTCAAATAAACCTAAGCATTTTCGAAATGTACTAAATCTTAAACCATTCTACTCTACACAAACAAGTGTTTAACGGCACATACTGCACCAGTCCCCAATTTTATCAATTTTTGTTACGTCGTGGCTAAAGATATGGTACCGTATTTCTACTTCCATTTGCTGAAGGCACGGTAAATGGCATTACGTCACCTTCACCCAGTGAAGTGCCAGAATGTGTGTAGACGTCATTTGTCAAGAATGTGCATTGCAGACCACCGTGATGAGTGGTGAAATCTAACGATGTAAGGGTATATTATTAGAACATGATATAGGCAAAACGTACAATACTGTATTATGTTATCGTAATAGGCGTATGGTTCCACTCAGATCAATCTGTGGTGGCATCAGTCATAAACATAATTCCTCCATGCCAGTTCTCAACCCCCAAAATCTCATCCCAAGTGTTAGTCCAAGAAGCCTAGGTTATAATAATGAATATACTCGAAATGACTACGCTTTATATATGCTTTTGATGCAGGCCCATTTAAAACATTATTACAGTATATAAAGTGCTAGTGGGCCTATGAATCCTCTTATTACAGTTCGGGGTATATTCAGTATTTTTAGTGCAAGGTTTGTTGTTTAAATAGACCAAAGACTAAGCAAGGCCTGAGCCTATGTCAAGAGTTTGGTCTTGAGGATTCAAGCTGTGCTTTATATGGTTCTAGATAAATGGCATGACTGAGTGGAACCCTTTACACCTATATATCAATGAGAGTATTATAAGAAAAATACTGTACTCTTTGCCTGCAATGCTAATGCCGGTCTTGAAAGATGACGTCACACATATTTCTGCACTTCAATGGGTGAAAGTAACATAATGCCATTTATCGTACCTTTAGCAAATGGAAGTAGAAATATGGTACCATACCTCTAGCCACAGCATTTTTGTTACCATAAGTACAGTAAGTTGAAAGTGGAAGGTGATATTGGCAATCAAAGAAATATGCAGCAGAAAAAAAGAAAACTAATTAATAATTAATTTTTAGTATTTTACTAATTTCCACTCAATGATTGAGGTTTGGGAGTAGTATTTTACGAAATGTTAATAAAAACACTTTTTGGTTTCTTCTTTTCGTATACCCCTTACGATTTTATAATCACAATCCTCAAGCAGATTAAGAAAAATAGCCTGTTAAGTGTGGTGTAGCAGCAGTCATTAATCATAACCAACTAAGAAAAAAGAAATTTTATATAGACTACTTAAAGCAATTTGCTCTAGACTAGCTGTAGGCACAAATTTGACTTACTTTAACTGCCAGAGTATTGCATAATGGAAGCATATGACTTATACAGGCCAGTAGGTTCTTGGTCTCCTGGATACTCCCATTTACCTTTAAGTCAAAAACAAATGTTCTTGGGTAAATGATTAGCAAATAAAATTATTTTAAGGTAACTGTCAATGAAAATTTTAGAGGCTAAAAAGCTACAATAAGTCCTCAGGGTGCTAATTTTCAAATATCCAGTTTTCAGCTTACACTATTACACCCTCTATACTTACATTTGCTTTTCCATTTTGATCAACATAGTTATATAGTATACATATTATAGTGCAAAATATTAAATATACAATGTATAAATAAGTAATTTAATAAGGTATATAGAATATGATAAATTTATATATAATGTATATGTATAGCAAAATCTCTTTATACAAGTCTTTGGGAGTGGAACGCAAGACAAGAATCATCAGAGCTCTACAACAAAGTGTCGAAATGGGTTGGGATGTGCAGTTGTTTTTATTCTAACTGAAACCAGGATCATGGATTTGAAAACTAGCACACCTCTACTCAATAAAAGGACTCTTAATGGTGCAATGAATTCAACTTACTTTTGCAAATGTCTGGATTTTACCAAGTGATGGTGATTTAGTTGTGTAATGGAGCTGTTGGCATAGCGATGGTAAACTCTGAAGATGGTGCACCAGTTCATCAGGTAGAAGACCTCTTTCTGGTATCAAGCCACTAAAATCTTTAAACACACGGAACAGTTTATTCCCTTCCTCAGCAAAATACTGCAGGTAAAGAATGATAAAACCCTCTTTGTTAAAGTTTTATGATGTATTGATTACTTTACCAGCAACTACTACTAGATACTAAAATAGTCAACTAAAATGACAGTCAAATAATTTGCACACTGGGGCCAGAAAATGAGGGTGTTTGTTTTTTTTTGTGCTTTCAATCCTTCGCTGTGCATTTCGCTTGTGTATTTGAGCCAGTCATTTTATTTACAGTATGTTGCTTTAGTCTACTCAGCTGTATCAATGGGTATCAGCAAATTGCTGGGCGCAATATGCGGTGGAATAACGTCCCGCCGAGGAAGAGCATCACACTCATCCGCTTCACACTACTTGGAACTGGGAATAAGCTCCAGTCATATGGGCCCTTGTGGCTCGGCAAGAATTTACGTACTTTACTACATAAACAGCGGTGGATCCAGAAATTTGCCAACAGGTGGGGGGGGGGCCCACATGTTTGACAGGGGTCCAAACCAAGGGGCCGACTAGAGTCTGGGCTTGGGTCCCAGAATAAAAAATCTATGTAGGAATTACAGTGAGTGTTTTTATGGCTTAGTATACTTAGTACCTTTAGACCACAACATTAGGGATTGGTATTCAAAATAACGTTACTTGGATAGGCAAATTATTATATTTTTGTTATTGATCCGACGATCTTGTCGTGGCGTTGAATGACTGGGGACAAATTCCCCCTGCCCCCCAAACTGGCGCCACCACTCTACCTAACTCCTGCATTAAGATACAAATTTGAATAAATGCCAGTGGCAAATCAAGGGTGTGGAAAAAGAGTGCAGCAGCCAAAAATCATTTAGATACAATATAAGATATTGAAATGGCTGAAACTCTGAAGCTTACAGGCCACATAGCAATAAAGTAGTTAAAAGAACATCCTAAAAAGCTCCCTCTCCTGCCCCACCACTGAATACATAAATGAATACCTCTGCTTGTTTGAATAAATCCTGAGTGGTTTTCAGAGGTCCTTCACCTCTTGTGAACAGATACATAGAGTATGCCATACTGGACATGTTCTTGGCTCGTTTTAAGATGTCATTCTCCGCATCCTCCCATTTGTCTGTTTCCACATCCAGTTCAGATGTCATCAACTTTAACTCTAGTCCAAGCTTAGCAATTCTAGCTTGTTCCTAAAAGACAAATAAATTCATTTATAAGCATAGTAGAACCCCTATTAAGGGGACAACTTTGGGACCAAAAAAAAAGTGTCCAATGAATAGCGGTGTCTAATGAGTAGGGGTTGGCACTAGTGTTCAGATATACTTTCCCTCATTTTGTGTGTGTCCACTTAATAGGGGTGACACAAAGGAGGGATTCTACTGTATACATCATGTTTGATAGATTAGTGAATAATTTGTCTTTATTACATTATTACTTTTTCATGACAATATTTTTTGCTGTATTTAAATTGTACATTTAGGCATAGCATACTGTTAGTTTATCTTTTGCTCTATGGTCATCAATCTTTTTGATAATTAAATTATTACACCTTTTTTGTACTTGGCCCACATACAAAACAGAACTTTTTACTGATAATTAAATATAAAACAAGAAATAAATTCAAATAGTAAACAGCTTGTATGAAAACAACAAGCAACCAAACTCATTCAGCACTATGCCTACACTTTTCACAGTATTTAACCATTGTGAACAAAGTTCATCAAAATTTGTATGCTTGTTTAAAATACTAACTTATTTTCAGGATTCAAGATTCTATATTCGTGTCCTTTTGGAAAATCAGTTGGTACATCACATCGCAAAACAAAGTGCAGGATTAATACAAAACAACAACAATATAATCATAATTAGGCCCTAAAACTTACTTAATATTTTGATTTATTTGTTCATTTTCCATTGTAGGAATGTACTGCATTGGAGAAAGTATGCATTAAAAGAAATTTGGACTGTATATTTTGTTGGTCTGCCTAGAATTACACTGGGATTTAAAAGTTCAGAGATTGAAATACACATTCAGCAGGTTTAATTTTATTATTTTAATGAAATCCATTAGAAGTAATTAAAAAAAAATTTTAATGAATATAAACGACTTTGTTGGGATCCGCCATCCCATGAGATGTAGTCATCAATTACTGTAAATTCCAACGAGTATTTCTAATTATATGTTTTTTACCATTGACTTTATAAGCGAGCCGCAATTCTTGGTTTCAATACAAAAAAAATTATGTCTGATAAAAGTCAATGTTATAAGATTAATAAAATACAACTGATTCTTTTAAACACACTAGTAAATCCTAACTATTTTGAAATTGAGGATGTGGCATTTTGACATGTTTAAATCCGGTGGGAAAGATTTTCATCCAGCACATAATGATGGCAAATCCATCTACTGGAGAACACTAAATTATACATAGAATGTGTAAAAATCAATGATATAATGAGAAAGAAGGCATTTATCTTCCATTTAATATATATTGTATTGAAAATGGATACTATACAAACAAAAGTAAGGGCAACTAAATAGCCATTTTCAACAGTAAACAAACAAAATTATAAAAGATAGATAAGATAATTATAAAATTATGCAATGTTTTCTGTTACCAAAGTTTATTTGTTTCGTTCAGTTGAATGATATTATTGATGAAGGAAAATAAGTGTGCTGGGTTGAATGGTCTTGTTTTGTAATCTAAGTGGTGTAGTGTCTGTATTTAATGGAGTAGAAATATTTAAAAATATTTTGATGAATGAATCATATATATCATAACTATTATTATTATTATTATTAGGCCTAGCCTTGACAGATTAAACCGCTACTACTAGGCCTAGGTGCCTACTGCCGTCACTCTGCTCTACAGTACCTACACCGTGTAACCGAGCAACCCACGTGGTGCATTCTTAAAATATTACACACATTACTTAAATGTATTCACGTGCATAGGCTTAGGCCTTGATTTAGGCCTAAGCATAGGTAGTTCTCCATGGATAAACACAAGCTTGGAAGTCGTTATGTACCCGACGGTTGGCTGCCCTTAGGTATACTTTGCCGCCAGTTCACGCCCAAAGGGTACACTACCAGCTAGCTGGCTGTCGTGAATTTAGTACCTTCATGTAATCGTCATACATGAGGTGATTCACCTTATGTAGTCGTCGTCATACAGCCACTGCCCTGCATCCACTGCGTTAAAATAATGAATAACAAAATACGAAACACACAATGACTTTTGCAGCTAGACTACCAATACAACAACACAAATAAACTTTGCATGGCTATGGATTGGCAAAAAATGGAGCTCGAACGAAAAAAAAACCGATGTATTTTAGCAAGTATTTGAAACTTTTAAATGATTTTAAGCCTTCACCAAAACGGCTAAAAGCAGTTGGTTATTTTTTCACCAATCCAAAATAGTAAGGGTCACTAGACAGGGCGATACCCAAGACATTTGTTATCGCCCGACACCAAAAAAGGTCGCCACTAGCGACCGCTAGCTTCTAGCCCTGTATTATTATTATCACTCTCATTTAATTGTCTTTTGCTTTTTCACATTGTTGTATTCAACCATGAAATTTCCCCATAGTGGGATGAATAGTGTCCTTACCTCTGCATCCAGCTTTACTGGTCTAGAAGATTTCATTGTTGTACCATGTTTCTGTAAATCCAAAATTAATTAAAATAATTAATTTTTGTTAAACATTGAGTTATATTAAAGTCAAATATAAATTAGATAAACTACTAAAGTCTGGCTATTTTTAAAATAAGATACAATTTGATGAAATTCAAGATAAAACATTGAAGGCTATTGAGCATAATATACTTACACCTGGTCTTGGAAGGGACAGATAAACGTGCTTCGTATCTGAATGAGAAAAGTATGAATGATTTGAGGATATTGAATGTGTTTGTCTTAATCTCAATCTAATCCGACAGAAGCAGTTTCCAAGGAGATTAAAGCATATCAGTCTTAGGAAGGCAATTCAAATAAGATGGCTAATCTTTATTACAATTTGTTTTTATTTTTAACATCAAATATATATGCTATCTAGGTCAATGCTGAAGATATAAAACTTGCTAGACAGTCTCTAAATTCATGTTTTAAGTGTTAGATTATAACAATTTTTTGGCTTCAATATAGTATCAAATAGAAAATCTTTACAAAAGCTATGTTAAATATTTATGTCCACACACAAGTAAGGAACCAGATGCCATTTGGTACAAGCATTATACTGTAACTAAAATGTTAACAGTGAGTTCTTAACAACAAGTGTGAACGTGGTTGTAAAATATAAACATAATCAGACAGAACTGGTGATCGTAAGGAATGAGCACATTGGGTGGAGGAGTAAGCACATGGGGTGGAGGGGCTATTTCTATGTTAAATATTTATGTCCACACACAAGTAAGGAACCAGATGCCATTTGGTACAAGCATTATACTGTAACTAAAATGTTAACAGTGAGTTCTTAACAACAAGTGTGAACGTGGTTGTAAAATATAAACATAATCAGACAGAACTGGTGATCGTAAGGAATGAGCACATTGGGTGGAGGAGTAAGCACATGGGGTGGAGGGGCTATTTCTCACATTATTAATGTGTATAATTCACAATTATGTAATTTCTAAATAACCTAACAATATATTGTAAATTATATTGTACAATGTAGACAAATAAATATTACTATCCTTAACTAACACCAATTTAAAGCAGACCACTTAGAGATTTTTGGTGGACATGAAATGTGTGTAATATCAACGTTTGAGTACTTACTTCCTTTGCCTGTGCAGGTATCAGTAATTTCTTTCATAATCGTATTAATCTCCTTCAATTGCGCATGCCATGCATTGTTGAAAACATCCACATTTTCTTTTGCAATTTTGCTAGTAGGATTAATTGCTAAAGTTGTGAATGCTGTGACAAGCTGCAAAAAATATAATTTTAAATTATAAGAATATTAGTGCTTTAAAAATGTTCAATTTATAATGAGAAAAATACATATTTTAATCCCAATTCTGATACCAAAACCATTCTTACCACAGATAATGTTCCTTTTGATTTACAAACTAAGAAGTAAAACATTTGTTAAGGCCTATAGAGTACTACAGTGTTACGTCATGATACCACGTGATACTACTCCGTTGCTATCGTTGCAGAAAGAGTTCAACCAGATGCCATTTTCCCCACTGACAAACAATTGATCCCAATTTCTAACATAATTATTAAGATGTTGTATCTTACTTTTTCTAGGTAAATTTTAATTGATGATTAAATGTGCGTTCGATAACTAATATAATTCAAGTTTTTGTGTTTTTAGTACATTTTGATGGTCAAATATTAGATTCTAAAATGCCTATTCCAGAAAGCCTATGAAATCATGCAGGCGTAATGAACGGTAACCGACGTGTGGTTGGCGACAGAGGGCGCCACCTGGTGTTGTGACGACACGACTGTGGTACTCTGTGCAATAAATTAGGATAAATATGGGATTTAATTTTGAATGAATAAACCCCTCTAAACATGGAATTTATTTGCAATCTCCTGAAAGTAATACCATAGTTCCTCGGGTACCACCTCCTTCTTTATGCCAAATGTTACATATCAGCCTTTACTCGGGCAAAATCCCAGGGTATGACTTTAAAGTGTAACTTAGCTCTCTTTCACGAAAAAACCCCCAGAAAATAATCAAAATATTGGCTTTGAATTAGGCATGTGCTGCTGAAATTGCCTTTTGAATGAAAAATGGTTTCCGCTTGGTATTGGTCAAACCCCTACCCCCCACAAATAAAAAAAAAACCAAACCAGCCTAATTTTGTATTAAAAGGACTCTCTAAATATTTGTTAATTTTACATTTTCAAAAAACATGTTATGAAAAATTTAACATTGTTTTTTAAGAAAATGGTTATTCACTGCTATTCGGTACTCATGCGTGCCAATAAACAAGGATAATTACCTGTGGTGACAACTTGATCAAGTTGTTCTCTGCATTCTCAAGACTTATAGCAAGCGGAGGTTTGGATGAAACATGTCGCATCAGTTTACATGCCTAAAAAGCACAATTTATTATGTGAATAACATTATGTAGTTGAATGTTACAAAAACCAAGGATGAGAATTTCTGTACATTGTGGTTAAACCATTTAAATGAATTCTCAAAATTCCTTTCTTTAATATTTCACAGCCTACAGTATGCAGAAGAAAAGATGTTAAAAAAAGAATAACAAGTGCAAAAACAGGCCTTTTTGTAATTCAGTTTCAAGGATATAAGAATGCTTATCAAATTTAACTGGTATTTTCCAACATATGATTAAGGTGTATTACAATTCCAGATGTTTACCACCATTTGTCATTTTCAATACCTTACAACTCATTACATCCATACTGATACTGCATCGTTAACTCAAGCTATTGAGTGTAGCATTCTGCCCTAAATGCGGTTACAGAAACTTGCACATGTAACCTAGAAGCTCTTTCTCATATGAACATTGTTAATGTTTATGTAAAAATTTGAAAAAAAAAAAAAATTATAATAAAAAAAATACAATATGTGTATTATTTTACATAACTCAGTTGCCAAGTGTCAAGATAACAAAGAGCATCCATTGCACTGATCTGGTACATTACTGCCATTGCTAAAACTGGGATTAAAAGGGTATAGCAGCAGTAAACTCAACAGAGATGCTGTTGTATTTAATTTTTGTTTCCATCTTTTCAATCGTTATTACCGTATTTAATATATTTTTCATCAAAGTAATTTACCTCTTGTAGTTGTTCGGAGTATTGCATGAGTTTTTCTGCTAGACTGTCAAGTCCGTCAATTTGTCCCATTGTTGCTGCCTCCTTCAGCTTGTTCGTCAATCCTTCATGATCGTTACCCCTAAAAATCTCCTCTGCTTGGCTTAACGCTGTCATTTGAAGCTATTAAAAAAAAAAATCCAGTAAAAAATTATATGTAAAAGGACATACTTTACTTCTCTACGATTTCTATACTCATTAAAATCTTAGATTACAGAAATCATTTGCTTTTTTCTTCCATCCAATACTCCCTAATACACATAATTATAATATATTAAGGTTTGAGAAGTTATAAAGAAGCATCAAACATAATTAGCTTTCATATTTGTTTCCTTACCTACATGCAGTGCATGTTAAGTAACATTCTTATAATGTCTTAGGCATTGGCACTTGAATGTTATTCTTTGATGTTTCAATCACATCCTAAAGCAATAAGAAATTACATAATAATCAGTTTCATAATTAGGATCAATGTCATCATCATCTAGATCAATATTATAATCATCACTAGAATCATCACAATTACTAGCATCAATATCATCATCATTATCATCTAGATCAACATCAAAATAATGTAGGATAGATGTGAAATCAATTTTACTTTCTCATTAACATTCATAGAAAAGAGACAACTGCATTTCATCACATAATGTATAGATAATTATGCTCTGATTAATTAACGTAAAATGTGTTCAAAAGGGATAACTTATTCATTTTTTCTGAGGAAATAGGTCAAAGATTAGCTCTTAATATCAGCCAGAAGTGTTATCTTCAATATCGGAAGTTGAATTAAAAAAAAAAAAAAAAAAAAAAAAAAACCACCATAAATTTATGTACATTAATAAGAGACTGGTCCATTCATCATTTGAAATTGCAGAGCACCCCTTACTTAAAAAAAAATATTATTATTTAGTTACTGTTAATGAAGTCAAGAACTTACCCAGAATTAAAAACATAGTGAAAAAATGCTATGATAGAAAAAATTAATACCATTTACTGAAATCCAGAAGAACAAACATCAGCAATATAAGGTTGGATATTAGCAAAAATAAATAAAAAAAAAAACATTGAACAATTAGAGTAACATGCCCTAATATCAATAATACTCCATTTTATTGCATTCACAAGGTTGTTTGTAATTAAAGTACTACTTCATTTAAAGCATATTAAAAAAATATGGACTAACAGTGCATGGATTACCAGTAGATGAAGTAACTATAGATTGCTTAGCACTGTGGATTTATTATGCATGGATTAACAGCACAGAGATTAACAATTCATGAATAGAACAGGTTGAAATTTGTTTGAATAAAACTAAAAAAAAAAAAAAATCCCTGTGAGGATCCATGGTTCCTACTGTATACAGGCAATGTGCAGTCGATGAAATACATACACAACAGTAGTTAGTCTAAGTTTCTGAGGACAAACAGGAACAATTCCTATTAATATGTGCATAACAATAAAATAATACGCAGCTAGTGAAATACAGTAAAACCTTGAATTGAAGCCCAGTGGGCTTAATCTCGAGATGAAGCCCATCTCAAATGGAAGCCCATGGCCTTCTTTTCAAGATAGCGTAGGCTTCTTTTTGAGACAGTACAGTACAAACACTGTACATGAATTTCAAGTAAACAAAATAAATTAAAAACAAGCTTGGTTTATACAGTAGTTTTGTTGATTGAATGCCATTTAAATACACTTTATGATATAAATTGATGTTATAGTGGCCTTATTTATTGTTTTATAGTACAAATTCACAAAATTTACAGCATTCATTTGAAAAGAAGCATCCCCCCCCCCTTTTACTTTGCAAAAGTAGCCTCGAAAAGAAGTCCATCTCGCAAAGTAGCCCATCATGAAAAGAAGCCCATCAAAAATTCGCTAAAACAAAAAGAAGCCCAGGGCTTCAATTCAAGGTTTTATGGTATATTATATAAAGTTAGTCCAGTGAGTGCTACATTCTTATTACTTGTCTAACCTCTGCACAAATATACTATACTTGTGGATACAGGCCCTGACCTCTAATTTAACTAGTAAATGTATAGCTAACATGTAAATACCCAATGGTCTATTCATTACACAATGAATAATAGCAAAGATGGGAAGGGAGATTGATTTATCTTGTTTGGTTTTAATATTCATCAGAAACAAAATTACAAGAAGTTTGATCACCAAAATTCAGAACTGTGTGTACAGTTTTTGAGTTTGCTTGTTTACGATGTCAGACATGCACACATAATTACATCCGTCAAGTCCAATACAATGGTTCCTATGCTACTATTCATAACAACCAAAAAGAAAAAGAGAAAACTAAAATAATAAATACCTGTTTTTTGACATCGTCAATTGTCTTTGTAGCTTTTAGAACACTAGTGTCAAGTTCATCTTCATACCTCTCCCAGTTACCTTGCTCCTAGTAAATGCAACACAGTTTTTAATTTTAATTTTTTTGAATTGTATGGTGGAGACTCTAAACATCAGTGGCATATCTAGAAGACTTGAAATGGGGGTGCTGATTGGGGGGGGGTTGCAAAGGTGAAGTGGGGGCTCGATGATTAGTTGAGGGTTGCTAATTTGCAAAATAAAGTGATTTTAGGTGATTTTTAACTACTTGATCATGATTTCTGGATTTCTGGGGGCCGAGTAATTTTTTTGGGCGACGTGCGCTCCCCGCACACCCCTAGATACGCCACTGCTAAACATGCTATGTATATAACAACTGCATTATAAACAATGATGTGCAACTAAGCCACCAATTGCAATCAATGGTGGAACAGTGTTCTCAGAAGAGGACAACCAGTGCAACAAGTAAGTAATTCAGGCTCTTGTTATAGCATCTTAATATTCCACATGAAACTTAAAAATCTGAGCTATAGCTTGGTTTTCATTATGTTCACCTTTGAATCTGAGAAGTGAGGTTGATGGAGTGGATTTTTACATGTTCAACTTATCCGTAATTCATTTAATGTGACTTAATACAATTGTGTGAGTGAAATAACTAAAAAATAATACACGATATTGAATGTGAATCAAATAATTACTCACAATACGTTTTCCAACTTGAACAAGATGGTTAACATCTAATTTTGCTTTTCCAAGCAATTTTAAGATCCTCTCCCTTTGTTCATGCTGAGTGTAGGCAGAGTCCGTAAAATCTTGAGTAGCATCGACAACTAAGCTCAATGTCGTTACCAGTTTATCCTGTGTGTTACTTTCTGCCTGAGTTATCTTTGATGTTTCAATCACATCCTAAAGCAATAAGAAATTACATAATAATCAGTTTCATAATTAGGATCAATGTCATCATCATCTAGATCAATATTATAATCATCACTAGAATCATCACAATTACTAGCATCAATATCATCATCATTATCATCTAGATCAACATCAAAATAATGTAGGATCATTCACCAATATGAAGATTAACATTATCATCATCATCTAGAACAGTATCAAAATCATATAGGATCACCACTATCATGAAGATCAATAGAATATCAACATTATCATCTAAATAGATATTAAAAACATACTGAAGGCTGATCATCATTATCATCAAGATCAATACCACCATTATCATTATCATCTACATCAACATCATAATCACCACCATCATCAAGGTCAATATCATTATCAATATATTTTAGATAAATATCAAAATTATAGGATCATCACCACAATCATGATCAAATCATCGTAACATGTTCACGTATGTAAACAACATGATGCTTGTATATTAACTAGCACAGGAAACAATTCAAAGAATCTGAGCCTAAAGCAAGTGCTGAACGGACAGATTTACAGTTTTAACGCTTTCCTTCATCACACGGTAACGATGGAAACATTATTGATTCAAAAAGGATCTTTGTTACAAATGACTTGGTCCTACATTTTACGTGAAAAATCTGTTTTGTGTTCGCAATCTAAGAACATTGACCGTGTTCTCAGGCCTAGCTTTTAAACCTTGCCTTATCTAATGAAATTCTACTAATACATTTGGATTACACTAATCCATTCCAATTATTTATTCAAGATTTTACTAATCATTCCAATCTGCCTAATCTACAGTCTTGACATTTAACTATCCATAAATTTTATCAAATCCAACCAAATTTTATTAGTCTACATTAAATTTTGAATCAAATAACTATCTAAAATATTTATTCATGTCTCACTCTGTTTGAATTTCATTAATTCTTTCAAATACAGACACCTATTAAAACTTCATCAATTCAATTAAAAGGCATTAATTCACTTTAATTTGATTCTATAGTAAAATCTCTATTATTCATTCTAATCTATATCATCCATTAATGTTTCAATACTCTTTCAATTTTACTAGTCCTTTCAGATATCACTAATCTACTCATTCACCATGTGATGTGATTAAAATGAGAGTAATGTCAAGTGGAAGGGGAATGCAAGAAAATAGTGCCATATTGCCTCCCCACATACAGTAGTTTAAATACTGCATGTACTTTTTTGTCAATTTTCCTAGAGAAAGGTTAGTTTTCAGATTCTGGAATCAACCTTACATAAATGCACATAACCTAAAAATACTCCTCTCCTTCGAAAGGATTTGGTTACAAAACATTACAGATGTTAATTCATCAGCTTTTCAATAATATAAGTTTTGTATTAAGAAGGTGGTAAACAAAATAATGATCATCCTTGCTAAATAGATAATTTTACTATAAAACATGTCATAAAAATAGGCTCCCTGCATGTGTCTATGCTCTATACTGCCTTACTGTAGGCCTATTATGTTTACCAATAAAAAGTATCCACATGGGATTCGGTTATAAGGAAATGTGTTTTTAATTTGTGAACATACGCATAGATCGGCGGCACTTAAGGGTGGTGCGTTCAACTTAAATACAATACAATGAGTCACTTAATAATTACTGTACACTTGATACTAATGAAACATAAATACAAACTTTAAAATACCTAAAATAAAATTGAGAAATTTGGTAATGAACTTAAAATAAAAATAAATTTTTTCAGTAATAAGGTACTTAAGATGACACATGACCCATCATGCACCTCCACCGGATTTACCCTTTCAGCCATCTTTAACTGCTAGACGACAACATTGTGTCTTTGCCCCAGAGGCGGCATAGAAATAAAAATAGACATTGGAATTAGAGTCTGTGTTAGGAAATGTGAAAAACTACCAAAAAAGAAACCCTATTTCAAAAACAAAAGATATATGATTTCAAATAAAATAATACTTATTTAGATTGTAGAATGTGAACATGTAACTGGCTCCAGAGGCAAAACCTTACATTTCATCAGTAAAATCAAAGTTGATTTTTTGATATTTTAAAGGTGGTTATTTGATGAGAATTAGTGCAATATTAGAAAAATAAAATTTGCACAAGAAGGGTTGAAAGTACCCGAGGGGGTGGGGGCGCTAGATGTCCCTGACGAAAAAAGTGGGCGTGGTCTGGCTTCGCTTAAAATCTCTCAAAAGTGTTTCGGGGGAGGGGGGAAGAAGAGAAATCAAAGTACTGTATTATCTTACATATAATATATTACGTTTATTTTCTCAAATCACGATACAGAACTCAACTGTGCCAAAAAAGTTAATAAAATACATCACAAAACACTACAAACATCTGAGTGGCTGGGGGCTTCGCAGGCTCCAGGCATCTGGCTCGAGGCCTCCGGCCCCTTTGTCCACTGATCCTTAGTTCCGCATTTACAATTTTCACACTCACCCCCACCCATGGGAACCACCCTATGCCCCTGTCATACCATAAATAGTAAAAGCCTGAAATTAGTAAAAATCCTGAATCTCAAGGAATTTTGCCTATGAGCTTGTAATTTGAAATGCCAACAAATGTTGAGGGAAAAAAAATAGCAAATACTTACACGAATTGTATGTAACAGATTGTGAATATTCTTGGGCTTTACAAGGACAGTCATTGAGGAACTATCTGTCAATACCTCATCTAGCATCTGGAAAGCCTTGCGCATCATCTGAAACACACCAGCACTGTTATCTTGTGCTGACACGCAATCTGGATGTCGAATAGATGTCTACAGCAAATACAACATTTTCATAAAAGTCATAAAATTCTTGCAAAGGAATGTTCAAAAGAAATCTTATAGTTACACTTTCACATTTTCCCAGCTGAGTATGTAAATCTATTTCTAAATCTAATACTGTACAGAGTTAAAAATAAAAATATAAAAATAAATGCCATCCCAGTACCAGCATACTATTCGGTACGGTATACGGTAAGAATGGCCCTGGAAAAAATGGCCCCGGAAAAAATGGCCCCGGTAAAAATGGCCCCAAATGACAGGTAGTTAAAAATGGCCCCAATAATAAAATTCCGTATTAAAACTGATTTTTTTAAAAAATCATTATGCATTTTTTTAACTGAAATAATAATTTGGTTTTTAAAAAGGAATCTCACATCAAATAAATTGCCATTTACATTTTACATTTTGCAGGAATTACATATTCAATGATAAAACTATCAAAGATACACAAAAAAAAAGCCATGAATAATACTTTTTATTTTTTTTTCCATTTAAATGTTAAAAAATAGCAACAACATAATCAATAAATCAACATAAATCATGCATTTATTAATACTAAAATAATTTATTTGTGGCCAATTTCACGGAAGCGGAATCACAATTTTCCAGAAATTCAATCCGGGTATTGGTAAACCCCACAAACAATGAGTTTATATGAACATCAAATTATTATTATTTTTTTATTAGAAAAAGAGAGTTTTACAATCATAATTAAAGGGTTTGGATGGGGTTCGCAGTGGGTATGGAGGTTTGTGGTGTATTTGCAAGTATTTTTTCACCAAAAAAAAATTAACATTTTAACCAAAAAATAGGTTCTTATGAATATTTAATTTTCTTATTGATACACCAAGTGAGTCAATCACAACTGAATTGTTTGGTTTTCTACAGTGTGTTTTGGGAGGTTTGTGGGAATTAGAAATACGAATTAATCCTACCATAATTACCCTACCCTCACAATTACACGCCATTTTAATTCTTAGCATAATTGCCATATTTACATATGTATATATATAGTATCTCAGTTTACATTATTTAGTATAGTTTTAGGCACTTAAATTTAATTGGCAGGGAGTAAAAACCAAGTATGCTATTAAATAAGTTGCTTAAATAAATGTAGGCCTATTCCTAATTATTCAGTTTACTTTAAAAACAATATTTGATTAACAAATACTTC
>NW_022735743.1:141973-176478 GCF_011630105.1 Anneissia japonica | reverse complement strand
TAGGTTCTTATGAATATTTAATTTTCTTATTGATATACCAAGTGAGTCAATCACAATTGAATTGTTTGGTTTTCTACAGTGTGTTTTGGGAGGTTTGTAGGAATTAGAAATACGAATTAATCCTACCATAATTACCCTACCCTCACAATTACACGCCATTTTAATTCTTAGCATAATTGTCATATTTACATATGTATATATATAGTATCTCAGTTTACATTATTTAGTACAGTTTTAGGCACTTAAATTTAGTTGGCAGGGAGTAAAATCCAAGTATGCAATTTAAATAAGTTGCTTAAATAAATGTAGGCCTAATTCCTAATTATTCAGTTTACTTTAAAAACAATATTTGATTTGATTTGCATGTTTTGGTAGTTGAAGTACTGTATGTATGTCATTCCTCTACTTTGTTAGTGAAATAACGTTTTTAAAGCTTACTATCAAAAAAGTTATTCAATGGCCATTATTTCCCGATAATCTCTCAGTACATTATTTGCATCTGTTGTGTAACTGTATTTGTTATTGATTCAATTCTTGCTTTTTACAGCTAGTATTTAAACAATGGAAGCAAAAAAAAAAAAAATTATTTCTATTACTGTATTTTTTCATTGGGGCCATTTTTACCTACTTGTCATTTGGGGCCATTTTTACCGGGGCCATTTTTACCTACATTCTGTTGGTACAGTAATAGTTAAACTGAGTAATTAGCATAAGAATGTGGCAGTAAATATAAAAATGGATATAGTAATCCTTACCTATTCATTAATATTTAAGAAAACAAGTTTTCGATCTAATCAATTTTATAGATTCGACATAGACAAACCTTGCTAAAAAGGCTTCTAAAAATGGAATGATCTGTTCAAAGCACAAACACATGTAGACCAAACCCAGTACCATTTCGATTTTAATCAGACGGGAAATTTACTGATGAAGTCAATTTTCATTTTTTGGTCACTGGTGCTAGTTTTTGGAATGGCAAGCCTTGTATGTTACATACACAATTTAACCATAACTCCTTGGTTACATTGTAGGTCGATAATGAAACAGTACTCCATCTATAAATAAGACATCTTAGCAAAAATATAATATGTGAACATAGTTGGGAAATAAAAGGTAATGAATTGTCTACAAAACTCTTTTAAAGGCTTTTAAATTACCTGAAACGCAATAAATAAACTAAAAACAAGCAAAATTATTGTGTTATACAATAGTTCTAGGATAAAAAGGAAGACTATAAACATATGGGCCATTCCATTTTTCAAATTAGGGTATAAATGTTGTAAAAGGTTTCTTGTAATCCAGGAATTTTGATTTTGGCTAGAATTTGACAATCCTGTCTGTTACAGCTTCACCAATTAGTCTGGTACACTACTGGTGGTTAAGAATTAAATTTGCTTGATCATTTTGAAACAAAATTTGCACAGCTAATAATTTTTCTCTTATTGCTACTCCATAAAGATAGTTTAAAACCTGACATGGCCCATTGGCCAGGCACTGCTATTTCAGTTCAATCATCATTATATTTACATCAAATGATTTTATACTGTTAATATTATCTTGGACGCACCTTCCTTTTGGAAGAGTGCCACTGACATAAGTGTAGTTTAGAATAAATAACTAAATATCCCTGTACATAGGACATTGGTCAATATAATTTTGTTTATGATACAATTAATATTCTCAAATATAAATACCGCATTTATTCGAATAAATGCCCTGCTTTGAATAAACTCTCCCTCTAGAGCCTACTTTGGAATAAACGCTTCCTCAAATAAACACCCCGAGGCATTTATTTTTCCCCTCGAATAAACGCTCCCTAAATGACAACAAATTTAATGGAAGCAACATCATTCTCAATGTTCTCTATTAATGTTCTACTCACACCACAATTACATTTTTTTCTAACAAGAAGTCTTTATGATCAAGCAATAACACATTTTGACAGTAGGTGCCTCCACAAAAACAAAATAGATGATTTTACCAATCAGATGGGTCAATTCATCATTAATAGTTAAAATACATGTTTGTGATATTCATGAAAATTTGAAAAACTAAATATATAAAGAAGAAACTGAAGTCATAATTTAAAACAAGGTAATATAATATAACAAATATAAATAATAATTAAAAAAAATATTAATATATGATGACACTAATAATATTGACAGTTATTGCTGAAGATGTTGTTAATGATAATGTTGGTGATGGTGATGCATAATATGATACTGTAAGTTGATAGGTAGGGATTTTGATGATGATTAAAGGTAAATTTTAAAATGTTTACATTGATTGATGACAAAAATGATATAATAGCAAAATATATTATGAATACGATAATGTCTACTGTCTCTCATTGAATATTCCTGTAACAACATAACAATGTTAGTTAACAACAATGTTGAGGAACATGCAAATGTTCCTCAGAGGATTGCAACTAAAGTTTTTCTAAATACCATTCAGTATCTCAATGAGTGATAATTTCCCTGTTGTGACTTCTGGGACATATGACTGCAATCAAGTTCCTGTACTTGTCTCTAATCTTTCATTTTATATCTGCTCTTTGCCAAATGATAAGATGGATCTTATTGTGGTACTTCATTATTTAATCTAAAATTCCAATTATTAATATAAAAAATCTGTGTAATTTACTAACTTTGCAAGCAGTTAACAACATCATTGTTGATTTTTCTAGGACTCCTCTTGCTGCTGCCATTTGAGCTCGAATTCGTTCATCTTTTAAATCCTAAAAGTAAACAGAAAACATTCCATCATTTCTCTAATATAAATCGTAAATCAGCCACAAAATGTGAAAGGCTACATCAAATTTGTCAACATATTCAATCAGTATGGAGCTCTTGATTTGTGCGATGACGCAACGCTAGAACAGAATCACTCACGTGTGACCGTCCTACCTGGCGTCCTACGTACTCTGCATATGTAGATTTAGCCAAATTGCGTTCCAGAATCTACTCGACGAGGTGACCTTAACATTCTCGCATGTGCAGATGACTTTTATTGACGTTATTACGTTCTACGTCCTACCGTCGTCGTGCAATCGAAAGCTCCCTACCATTACTCATTCGTCACAGAACAACCACAAAATGTGAACAATGCTGTGTATAAAGTATGTCAACAAGTATTCATTGATATTGTGGAAAAATGTGGCACATCCCATCACAAAATCAGGGTTCAAGTCTAATCCTCCATGGAGCTGAGTACAGTAACATCTCCCAATTACGTACCCCTCCGTCCGAACAGAGTCCGTAAATGAGAAAATTTGTGATTCAGAGAGTTCAAATTTTCATAGCATCTCAGTGTGGTGAGTGTAGGCCTAGTTCTATGCTCTAAAGTACAGGGCTAGGTAGGCCTAAATCTTGCCACGCGAGCAAAATTTTTTCACGAAATATGACTTGGATTTTACTGTTTTCTGTCGAATTATTATACAGTAAATAGATGATTTTACCAATCAGATGGGTCAATTCATCATTAATAGTAAATACATGGTTATGTGATATTAAAGTCTTCCTAAAAATTTGTTAAACTAAATATATAAAGATAAAACTGAAGTCATAATTTAAAACGATGAAATATAATATAACAAATATTAATAATAATCACAATAATAATATATGATGATACTAATAATATTGACAGTTGTTGAACAAAAAGTGAGATTTACTGTACAGTATGCTTGAACAAGAAGCATGCACAGCTCAAATGTAATATATCTCGGCTGAAAACGATTAATATTTCTTGCTTAAACTTGATTTTATGTCACTTTACTGGTTTTTTTCCTTAGCTGATTAACATTTTATATTATTTTTGAAAACTTTTAATTATACAATTTAAATGCTTTTGTAGTTAAAAACGATCTTCGTAATGACGTCATCACCGGAAATTGGGTTCATAAAAACGAGAAACCGTAAATGGGAGATATTACTGTATGTGTTTCATAGGTGTTTGATCCAATGACTATGTAATCATGTGAGTACATAGAGGCCATCGTATGATGCCATCTAAGACACAGATATATTATTAGTATTATACTGTAGCTTCAGTAGGAAAACAGCCATTTAGATTTACATATTTATTAAAAACAATCTTTCATCACTTCTTCAGGTGAACTCTATGGTGAAATCATTTAATAATTAAGAAATAAAATTGATCAATAAAACATTCATATATAAAATACTGCATACACAAGTATGCCACTATATTAATATCCGGCACTCATTGAGGACAGACTATCAGTGAATACGTGTATCACTAATAATCTAGACTCAGTATAACTTAATAGACAATAATAAATATAATTGAAACTACACAAACCTAAAGTAACTATAAGTTACTATTTTGTTATTCATCTAAAAATGGTTGTGAGCTGGTAGAAATGACAAATTCTATATTATTATGTGTATATTACATTGGTAATGATATTAATAATCAATTATTTAGTTTACACTGTATGTATTAGAGTACTATATCAAGAAGTGTACTGTTTTGTTTACAAAATTTGAAATAAATTGATTTAAATAACAACTAGAGCAGTCACTCCCCTGTGCTTTAATACCTACAGTATATCGAACTAAAAATAAAATTCATTATGACCTTGACTATTTCACTTGAAAATGTCATCACCTATTCTTTAGGCCAACAGCCTAGGTGGTTTACATCGAAGTTAACCTGCATATCTAAATCTTGAAATGATACGATTTTCCCTATTTGCTTTCTATGCCAGGATTAGAGCCAGATAAACAGCCTGCCAGCTTTGAGGCCGTTGATGTCCCTAAACAGGAATTGTTGAAAGACCAGGCAGAAAATCAGCGTGGTGGAAAGGCTTGTTTATAAGACATCTATTTTACGTACTCCTTAGTAGTACCATGGGGTATTCCAAAGATCATCCGTGAAATCGACTATTTGTAAAACGGACGTTTTACCGGGTTTTTACTGATAATATTACAAATAATGTCTGAAAACCATGCGGATATGAGACTACTTTGCTGCTTTGTTATCATTGTTTAAGTATGTTGTTTCTAGCCAGGAGCATGAAGATAACAACTGGTATGACAACAGCAGCTTAGATACATACGTTAAGTATCATGTGTCCTTTTAATACGAGTTGAATTTACTGTTAAGCAGGATATTTACCGTTAATCTGGTTATGTTAAGTCGCTTATCGATACATGATTTAAGCCTTTATCTAGACATAATCAACTGGTTCACATCGAACTTATGTCTAGATAAGTGGATCTATATCTAGACTTAAGTTTGACGTGAACCAGGCTAACATGTATCATTCCACTAAAGTTTATGATCCATTGACAGATATTCATAATCTTTTTAAAATTAACATATTATTCAAATGATTATGACCTTAACCCTGACCTTTTCATCTACAATTTAATCACCATCTTCTAAAACCAATGTAGGCCTACTATTTCATTAATTTTATGATTATCGATTTGTTAGTTATTGTGTAATCCTGCTACAAACAGCAGTAAAAATATAATCTCCTTGGCAGAGGTAATACTAATTACTGTCTGTATACAGACATAGACATTTTCATTAAAACTGATGTTTGAAATTAATTAATTTAAAAAAAATACATAACAAATTAGGGGCCACAGAGACTGCTATGAGACAGATAGGGTAAAGTGCCAAATTCTAACTTTTACAATATACAGTAGAACCCAATTTGTGAAGACCAGTGGATTTTTAAGTCTATGTTTGTGATGTCGATAGTTCTTTTATGACTAAACTTACTTGAATTCCACATACTCAAGAGGAAGGTTGCGTATGTATATTGTAACCTTTACAATATACAGTAGAACTCAATTCTTGAAGACCAGTGGATTTATTAAGTCTATGTTTGTGATGTTGATGGTTCTTTTATGACTAACTTACTTGAATTCTACATACTCAAAAGTAAGGTTGTGTATGAATTTTATATAGCAAATTTATGTTTAACAGCAACTAGTTTGAAGTGCATCAACCACTTAGACTAGTTAATAATAGAATTACATAATATTTTAATTGGTGCATTTTCACCATAATTATTTTGCTTGGAACAGGTTAAAAAAAGTATAAGTTTAAAATCAGACCAAAATCAATGGCTTTTTAAAAGCCAATAATAATATAACATTTATAAAAAACAAAAATACGTACATTTTGTCTATCCCCAGTAAGGTGAGCTAACTCTACCATTTCCTTTCCAAACTGGCTAAATAACTGGACAAACTCCGTGAAATTTCGTACTGTTTCAAGTTTATTTAAACTCTTCTTTACTTTCTGCTCCGCTACTATAATCTGCTTGATGACCACTCTGTCAGCTAACAACAGCACCTTGGTGACTGCCGACAGGAGCCCCCTGGCTGCCTTGATCATACTGTTCTTGTCCGTCGAGTTCTGCATAGTGACTGAAAGCCAACTATTTGTGTCCGTCAACCTTGCAATGTTATTACCTACATTAAGAAAGTATATCAGATTTTGAAAAGTGGAGTGTTGAATAGAATATTTACACAAAGTGCAAAACTAGGGACAGAGGATATCAATGGCTATGACTACACCATAAATTGGTTGTTAACATCTAAATTAAACTTACTTTGCCAATTATTTCCATTAATTTACAATTATTTGCTTTTGCGTGAAGCACAATGCAAAACCCTACAGTACTGGTTGCGCCACTGTGTCATATTGTTCTGCATTCGAGCTCTGAACAGGGGATGCAAAATGTTATTAAAATGAAAATGATGACAACTATGTTGCGGATACCAATGAGAGAAAAACCATGACAATGACAACAACCATGAATGAGTGGTGACAACAATGAGTGACAATTACGATGGCTATTAAAATGATTGATGTTTCTAATGATGGTATAGTCAGTCATGCCAAAGATTGTAGAAGCAGAGATGACAACTGTGATGATCATAATAATAATTATATAATTCCTAATTAAAAAAAGCCTCAAAATGCTGATGATAATTCCTGAAAAGAAAATTAGCCATATTATATCACCAATGTAAATGTTTATCAGTTTAACAACTTACCTGCAACCTGTGCCTCTGAGCATGCCTCATGAAGCTCATCTTGTATCTCTGTATTTTCTTTACCTAATGCTTCTCCAACAGACACAAATTTGCTAACAGCAAGCCTCACTGCTTGCCCAACACGTTCTATCGCTTGGCAGGTTTTCTCTGATACTCGTTGTTTTTCTTTATGGTTCACCAGTGTGGTAATCTGTAAACAAATAAAACAGTTATATTTTTTTAATTTGCATTGGAAACCATTTTTAATTTTTTATTGGAAACCATTCAAAATGAACTAGGCTATTAATGTGAGAGATAGGAAATGCAGAACATAAGCTCGTACACTAGTTTTCAAACTGTGAAATTTTTAATGATTTAAAAATCATTATCATCATAAGTGAGTATACTGATGTATGTACTATAATCCCAGTAGGTAGAGAGTATTCACTGCTTGATTTTGGAAAAGTTTATCTTTCAAATTATTCAAAGTGTTCTTCCTACTGTAAACCAGTGTGAATATAAGTCAAATTCAATTACAGTATGCTTAGTAAAAAAGTAATGGGCTGGCACAGAGCAAAGCCTTCCTTGTGCCACATTATGCTGTGAAAAATAACTATATAGCCAGGCCTTCCACGCAATTTCAATAACAAGATAAAAATGCGTAGGAAGCTTTAAATGTGGCTTAAATGCTAAAGTCTTGCTACTTAAAGGAGGTTTCAAATACAACAAAATACTCTATTTACATAGGGACAACATTTCCACCAAGTTAAAATTTATGGGTGGTTGTTTTTTGCTAAACCAAGCATGCTTTAGATTCAGAGAACACATCATACACTATTAATGATGCATTAATCTTCTATAGTCTATCTACCAACTTTTGTATACTCCTATATAGTTTCTTCAAGCTATTCCCCTCCACACACCCCTATACCCAACCCCTCCCCCCCATCCTGCCCTGCTTTGCTTCAGAATGGTCTGGCTGATCTTTGAATTATCATGTTTCTTTTGCTGCCTCCAATCTACGACTTTCCCTTATGACTTCTCATCAATGCTGCACAGGTTTTTATCGTATCATCAGGCTTTTGAATGACAAACTCTAAATGTGGATGATGATGTCTTTTGCTTTGTTACATTATATCTTGGGTTTTAAAATTCAGTGCTGTAAAAAAGTCATGACAATAACGAGAACTTAAACTTGTTAATTAGTTGTGCAATTCCTTGGTACACCAAGTTATTTTGCATTGAACCATCTATGTATCACTGGATATGAATTTGGCCTTGTACAGATCATAGTATTCGTGGAAACATTACTTTTTATATTAAGATGTTAAAAGGAGCCCCCTCCCTATGCACAATTCACGCAAATATTCTACTTTAATACTATCCTGAAATCATAAAGTCGCTGCATCATTTCATCATGAGAGGTCCAGATAATAATTCAATTACATACTCATTCATGCAAAACACTGCAGTGCATATTATCTGATATTAACCGATTTTAACACTGAGTCAATTCCACGTGAGTGCACCCCAGGTTGTTAATGGAACTCATTCAGTCCTACTTAACCAAACGATAGTTATGATCACCTTCTATGTTTCTCAAAAAAGGCCTGCTTTATAGACCATTTTTGCAAAACTTGAAATAAAAATTTCCAATAACCTGGCAACTACCACTGAGGAACTTTCAGAGGCCTAGCATTTCGCTCTATGTAGTTAAAATCATAGATCAACGATGAAACTAAACTAACGAGCACAAATATTTCAAAATGGAAAAAACACAAAAAGTTTATATTAAAACAAGTCTATGACTTAAAAAGCTATTTCAATGTTTACATACAGTAATTAGCAAGATCGTATCTGTTGTCTACTGCTGCTATATAGCAAAGGCCTACAGTAGTGGCGCTATCCGCTGCACAGTGCTCGCTACTTGTAATTAGCCAGCTGCTCAGGCTGGGCCGCTGGAAGTCCGCCAGTGAGTTTCGAGACGTTGGCGGCGCTGTTTCAAAATAAATCTGATAAAATGGTCTATAGACTACCATGACTTGCAACTAGCAGCATGACACCACATATGGTTTTGTGGTGGGGGTGCTGGTGCAAATATTCCAGGGCCCATACATTTTTTTTAATAGAAAAAGAGATAATTACATTCAAATTTAAGTCCAAGAGTTCCATTTTCGAGCATCTATAAGTGCCAAAGTGGTGGCCCCGTCTATTTCAAGAATTCATGGATCCGCCACTTGACACAACTACAGTGTCCAGTATGTCTGCATCAACAGTGCTATCGTAGCTTATAACAATTCAATAATATTAATATCTAAGCTTAACCACCCCATTCACTATTAAATAATAATAATATTCAGGCAAAACATACAAAAAATGCATGAGGAAAGGGAAAATATGAAACACTATCTGCTGGGAAGACACACACACACACATAAAATTAATAAATTACTGTTACAAAGCATTCAACAATCTTTTGCATATTTTGAAAAGCCTGGAAGTAGTGATTTGCATAAATTTTGTTATTAAAAATAAGTGAATCATAATCAATCTTAGCAGAAAGTGCTCAGGATTTTTAACTTTTTAAAATTGATTGAAAAATGAATGGAAGCTTGCAACTGATATCACATGAGAGTGAAAGAGTGCATTTTTAAACCCCAAGTGTTTTTTGTTGTCAATCCAAGATGAAGTCGATATTTTCTTATTCATCTTTAAATCTTAACATTTCATTTGAGTGTAATAATCATATGCACGAGGGAAGGATGACTTTGTTTTGATTAGTTTGCTTCAATAATGAAATATTAATTCATGCACAAATTCTTAGAAAAAGTACAAATACCAATATAATTTGAAGATGTGACAAAAACTCATTAAATTATGAAACAAAGTGCAGACTTCAGATAGTGTTTTAAAGACATTTTTTAAATTAGAAAACTTTCATGGCACTATAAACTACTGTAAATCAATCAATAGTATTGTGGTTTTGTGATCTACATTATCTGCTATTGTTAGTACAGTAGATATATATTTTTAGGTTCTTTTTCTGTCCTTTTTTGGGCCTGCCATACTTTCTACAAGAACTTGTCCCTCCGTTTCCTTGACTTGACCTCCCCTTTCTTGTCATCATTGTTTTATTTGATCTGCCTTTTGATCGTAATATAAAATTTGGCTTATTGGCTTTCCCAAATTTAAACAGTTTTCTAATATTATGATGTACTTTACCTGTCTTTATGAGGTTAAATCAGATTACATATACGAATGCATGTTCAGGTGATTTTAATTATTTACTAATTTCACCATTCATGTTTTTCCTCCCAATCGATCGTGGCCTGATCAAAAGGTCAATCTGAACCAGCCATTTAGCTTGATCAAAAAGTTTAAAGTGATCAAACTAGTCATTAGCAAATTGTGCATATCTGAATTAAGTTTTAGTCATATATTTGGAACTTGTTTGGGAATGGTACTAGAAAAAATACTGAATTCATCCAAATATTAATTCACAATATGATTTGTTTTTTGCAACATAAGCAGGACTGTTGATACCGCAAAAACGATTAAAATTAACTGATTTTCACAAGTTTTTTGGCTCTAAAAATTCTCATTGTTATTCAGTAAAGGTATATACTGTAACCTACCAAAATTTTTGAAATTTTATTACCTACAGATTATGCTAATGTTGGTTGAGTAGGGTAGGTGTTCTGAAGGATCGGCACAGGTCAAAATAGATAAGCCGTTATTCAACATGAGCTGTTGATTTTACCTTATTTTGAATACAAATTTTCACTTTAGAAACATGTAGTACCACCCTAGAATACTTTATTTTTTAAAAAAGCTATAATTATCAATCAACTCAGAATTTGATTGGCTTTTGATCTACAGTACATAAAAATTAGTTTATTTGAAAAAGTTTCTAACCAGCACACCCCTTTTTTGTGAAAATGACTTATCAGGAAGGAGCTTCGGAAAAGTCACTCTTTTTACAAGAGCCATTTTTGGTTGGGCGGTGGTGTCAGTCAGATGTTTTGTGATATAATTTGCAATATTTTTGTCTTTTTTAAAACATATTATCGCATATTTAAGTTTTATTACTGGTACGTTGTACTATATTAATGGATTCATGATTTTAAATTAACTTTTCTGAAGCCAGGCTTTAGCATACAAATCTGAATTTTCGTTACTCTACTACACGGCCTACCCTATGCTACTTAGGACTAGGGTCTAGGCCTATTTATGATTAAAATTTAATTCAGACAAATTCGGCCCACTTAACTTAATATAGTTTTAATACATATTATATAGTATAGTACATATGTGCATATGGTATATTATCTTTGACCATGCAGGCTTCAACTAAAGTAATTCAACATACAAACTGTCTATCATACAGTACATAGCAAACTGTACAATGGTCAATGGCTGTACACATGTAGAGCACATGTAATTGTACATACTATGGTCAAAAAGCAGGTATGGCACTGTAATGTAGCTATACTGAAATAAAAACAATCAAGTATAGTATGGGCGTTTACATATTTTCATTTTTGATAAGCACAGCATGATATATGAATAATTTTAAAATCACATTTTAACAACATAGATTTTATATTTGATTTTTGTTTTGTTCCATTCAAACATACTTTAATGTAGCCATACAAGATACAGTAATAGCAAATCATGTAACAGTAACAGGATGCACATTGATTTTATATTTGATTTGTTTTGTCACCCACCTTTTAAATTATTTCTATCTAGTAAAAATGCACATGCACTGCTTTACTTTAAATACATTATGTTTCAATACTATTCAGATCTAACCATTTTATTCTTATGATTCTGATCCCATCTGTCCTTTCCTCTACATTATATTATTATCTGACAACTCAGAAGAACCTATGAATGTTGGGAAAGACTGGTCTCAGTGAAGCAGAGGATCTGTAGGCTAGCATTATAAATCGAGAGAAGAGCAGTCTGTTATAAAGCGTTAAAGCGTGAGAGTACTGGGAATAGCTTGCCACTTCAGAATCAAGATTGAATTTTTATGAAAACTTAATGTCGCAGTGGTTGAGAATAAGTTCAATTTCCCATTTACAATAGTAAATTATTATTTAAAAAAAAAATAAGCACAAGAAAACCTTAAAATCACTACTTACATTCAAGTGAACAAATATGACTTGAAATAAACAAACTGTGTTGTATTATTGATCTTTGATTTCATAACTATCCATAATATTATTTGTATCAATAGTATTATTACAATAATATATTGTTATTACATTGTGTACCGTATTCAAATAATAAAAATTGTCGACTTATATATCGCATTGAGTGTGTGTTCCATGTGCATGATCCAGTTATCCGGGGGTAATAATGTAACACTAAAATTTTAGTAAAAGTCAATGTCCTGTTGTTCTCTTGCTTTTTTCAACTCTTTAAAAAAAAATTAAAATTAAAGAAAAAAAAAAACATTTAAAAAATGATATTTTTCTGACACCTCAGCATATGAATTCTATTTTACTGTATTTTCTCAATATTAGGCATGTCGTGGCAAAATGGTTAAGTTGCACAGGCCAGTATTGAGTATTTGTATAAGCTGCTCAAAGCTTTTTTTTTCACTATAGATCAAAGTTTACTGTCTAATTAATTATGTCCCTTGGAAATGGTCAACAAATCGTTTACTTAACGTTATTTTGATATTTAATTCTATTAAACAATGTATGCACAAATAACTTTGGAAGGCAATTACTCAAAATAATGTTTATCTTAGCTTATTGTACTTTCACTTCCCAATAAAAACTAAGGTTTGAAATATCCAATTTCAATGAATGACCCCTCATTTTAAAGATTACATACTCATGAATCTGAAAATACCAATAACTTGAATTATCCATTTTGCCACAACATGCCTCATATTTTGAAAATCTACTGTACTGGTTAACAGGTTTATTTTTGTTTACTTTATATTAATTGCCAAAGCAGCCAATTCCTGTATGAAATATCATGCAATCACATTAATTCGTAATAATTGCAGTGCATACCAATTTGTATCCAGTAACGATATAATTCATAATATCATCATCCAAGAGATGACGAAAAATATTATACACCAACGCAAATACATTGTGCAGCTGTAGTACAGCGTGTTAAAGGAAATTTTCTAGCTATAAACTACTATATATTTATTACCATTCTAGGCAAATCTCATACCATCTCTCAGCCTAGAAATATCATCATCAGCATGGGGTTTCCAAACTTTGGGCCATAAGAAAAATATTGATATTATTCAACAACATTATCATCATCAGCTTCTCCATCACCAGCAATACTAACTCTGACAAGAAGCATAGTTTACTGTAGAACAAATCATTACTTTAGATGTATCACTTCTATTTGCATATCAGGCACTAAGAGTTGTCATCTATGCTTTTAGCTTTACATGGGTTTATATAGTATTTATTGTACCTTGCAATCGTAATGCTTTAAAAAGAAGTAGTGTTTGTATTAATATTTACAACTATTTTTTTTAAGAGTGAAACCTAAGCCTTGAAACCTAAGCCTTAAAACCAGGTTCATTAAAAAAAAAGAATCTGAATCTGTTTTTTCCACCTAGGCTAAAAGTTTGTGAACTGAGAAAACAGACTAAAAATAGGTACAGTCATGAGTTTCTTGGAAAATAGGCTTACTGTACCTTTATTAGATGTCTTGTAAATACGACAGTAATTTTAAGTTTAGGAACCTGTTATCTCTCCCTAGGCCTAATGCCTAGGATCCGAAGTGTGCACGCACCAGTGCATTATAGGCTCATTACACAGCCCAGGCCAAACTGCACAACCATTATGTACATTATCAATTTTTCTTCATTCTTCTTCATTTAGGTCTACAATTACTTCTTTGCCTACCTGGGCCTATCAAGATTATTTACGAATACACGGATAGTAATAAAAAGAACTCGTCTAGAATCGTCCTAATCCTATGCATTACAATGGACTATTGATAAGCTTAGATGGAGCGATGCACTTGGCACATCATCACAAATTTAGTTTAAAGCATCTACGTAACAAACACGCACAAGATTCGTAATTTCAAAAGTGGCTTATAATGCTAAACCAGTCCTCAAATTATATAAAATCGGTAAACTTGTCCTTTAATCATTATCTAAAATTTTAAAGACTGTGTAAGTGTCAATACTTTACAGCATCTACAAAAACCAAAATTGTGCAACCAAAGCAGCCTCAAACTGCCCTTAAGAATGCTCCTCAGTTAAAAAAAAAAAACATTCGAAAATGACTGAATGAAGATGACACAACAAGGCACAATCCTTGTCTACGTCAAGGTCTATGGTCTTCACTGTTACTACAGTACCTAGATATTTTCATCTACTGTATACTGACCAGCTGGTTAACTTAGGGTGTGTGTCTACTGATAAACACAAAATAATCAATTTTTTAAAACCGCTTTTTTAATGAGTACTAGACTAGACAGCCTGCTCGGTTTAGGAACCTGTTATCTCTCCCTAGGCCTAATGCCTAGGATCCGAAGTGTGCACGCACCAGTGCATTATAGGCTCATTACACAGCCCAGGCCAAACTGCACAACCATTATGTACATTATCAATTTTTCTTCATTCTTCTTCATTTAGGTCTACAATTACTTCTTTGCCTACCTGGGCCTATCAAGATTATTTACGAATACACGGATAGTAATAAAAAGAACTCGTCTAGAATCGTCCTAATCCTATGCATTACAATGGACTATTGATAAGCTTAGATGGAGCGATGCACTTGGCACATCATCACAAATTTAGTTTAAAGCATCTACGTAACAAACACGCACAAGATTCGTAATTTCAAAAGTGGCTTATAATGCTAAACCAGTCCTCAAATTATATAAAATCGGTAAACTTGTCCTTTAATCATTATCTAAAATTTTAAAGACTGTGTAAGTGTCAATACTTTACAGCATCTACAAAAACCAAAATTGTGCAACCAAAGCAGCCTCAAACTGCCCTTAAGAATGCTCCTCAGTTAAAAAAAAAAACATTCGAAAATGACTGAATGAAGATGACACAACAAGGCATAATCCTTGTCTACGTCAAGGTCTATGGTCTTCACTGTTACTACAGTACCTAGATATTTTCATCTACAGTATACTGACCAGCTGGTTAACTTAGGGTGTGTTTCTACTGATAAACACAAAATAATCAATTTTTTAAAACCGCTTTTTTAATGAGTACTAGACAGCCTGCTCGCGCTGCAACTGCATTTTTTATTTTTCGAAAATCGGTTTTCGTGACGGAAATTACGTCACCATTTTGTTTATACAACACATTGTTTCCTAACTGTATAGGATAGTATCTTTCTCATTTCTGTCATGATGACGAGGAGTAAGATAGAGTGTGGGGCGAGAAGGCAAATGTTTTCGGCTGTGCTTATCGGCACAATGAAAGAGCGACCAAATGAGGACAACGGTAGGCCCAAAAGAGGCCTAGGCCCAATATCCCCCACAAAATAATTACAAAACATATTCGTCGCTCCACATGTTTGTTGACGTTTTTTAGCTTGTAGACCTAGGACATGAACAAGAGGACAATTTTTTTGGAAAGTTCGCACCTAATACGATCTAGTCTTTGCAGCAATCGACCTGGAGGTCACATTTCACCTGATAATCGCATTTTTTGTGTTGCAGCTAAAAGGTGCACAGCCAAAATCGGTTATTTGCCGTTCAAACACGCTATCCATTGCGTGTTTTTAATCTATTTTTTTTAATCACTTTTTTCAAACTGGTCCCGTTTCTACTGCGAGAATAAAAGCGATTTTTCGAAAAAGCGATTTTTAATCGATTATTTCTTTCGAGTAGAAACAGGCCCTTAATTTCTTATTTAAACCACCTCCGTGTTTAAACCATGAAGGTGTTACCAAATAACACAATACTGTACTTCTTTTTTTTCTTAAACCAAAATTGTGGAACCATAGCAGCCTCAAACTACTCTTAACAATGCTACTCAGTAAAAAAAAAAACATTCGAAAATGCAACAAACATAAAATTAGCAACTTCTGACTGAATGAAGATGATACAACAAAGGCATTTTATCCTTGTCTACGTCAAGGTCTATGGTCTTCACTGTTACTACAGTACCTAGATATTTTCATCTACTGTATACTGACCAGCTGGTTAACTTAATTTATTTAAACCACCTCCATGTTTAAACCATGAAGGTGTTACCAAATAACACAATACTGTACTTGTTATCATGTAGTTTTAAGACAAGTATACTTTAACTTACAAGTATATTGTCTGTTTATTGAATGCGATTTTGATATGATAGTTTATAGTGTACAGTAACTAATATTAATTATTAATCATTAGTTTTGTTACTGTTCACTATCATACAAATTCACATTTGCTTATCATTTGTGATTTATCAGATATCTCTTTTAGACCTTGTCCTCCACTTATTTTCATTGAATACAGCATATTTGTATACCCTGTCCCATAGGAAACACCATAATCACTTTCTCTAGGGCACATAGAAAAAATTATTAGATCACTCTTTAAAAAAAAAATGATGAGGGCGGAATTATTTTTTTTTGTTTTTTTGGAACAATAGAATATTTCTTTTTTTTTTATAATTGATGAGGGAGGGAATGTTTTTATTTGGCAAGCATATTATAAATATTTTATAAAAACTGGTTCTACCAGAATTGTTCTACCATTTAAAGATCAAACTTGTTCCAACACCGTATCTAAACAACTTAAACAGCTTAGCTGTAAGATTAATAATGAAATTATGCCCGTATTCACTAGCAGGAAGATAGGTGAAATCTTATCGAAAGAAAGTAAACCTAAGATTGTTAATGAACAATGCGTTGTTTATAAATTTCAATGTGGCTTGTGCGATGCAAGCTATGTCGGCTACACTTGTCGACACCTTTATCAACGCATTGATGAGCACAGTAAATGTAACATAGGACAACATTTAAAAGATCATGATATTAGTGCTACTGAAACTGTTAATTATTTCAAGGTTTTTATCTAAGTGCAAATCCAAGTTTGATTGCTTAATCAAAGAAATGCTTTGGATCAAAGAACTGGAACCTACACTTAACAAACAAACTGATTCAGTCAAAGCCAAACTGTTTATCTAGTTAATCTGCTAAGAAGGGCTAATTATTGCTTAGCTCCACTAATGGCTCCACACAGTAGGCCCTATTGATATGTAAATTAATTACTTACTTCCTGTCACTGCTTGGTATTTTTGTTTTTTCAATTTACTTGATCTTGAGAATGGTTCCATGATGGACCCGAAACGTTGATCTTTCTTGTCATTAAATTTTGTTTTGAAATTATATAGTAAGCGTCTCTTTTTGTGTTGCACACAAAGAAGCAATATTACAATTTCTGTAAATACTGTGTTGAAATTAATAAAAACCATGGTCTGCACTTGTTCATAATCTCTTGTACCCTCTTAAATTTTATTGTTTGTTATCATCCCTCCTTTTCAAAACAATAAACATCTTTTCTTAGAACTTATGAATTTAATCTATTAAAATTATCATAATACAGTGTATTCCCACTCCAAGCCAGCTATAAAAGTTGATTATTTCAAATAATATTAATTGCCTGGATAACAAATGAATTTATTATTAAATAAACTACAAAAAGCAAATTTAAGATCTTGTATCATAAAATATTTTTTAAATGTTCCCATCTAAGTTCTATATTACAAAACAGTTTAATTTCACTACGCATAAATGAACAAAAATGTGAAAAACAAATGTGCACATCAGGTTCAAAAACTAGAGAAATGTTAACAAAAATAGACGAATTTTACTTGTAAAAAAATTACAAATGTTTAATAACATCCACAGTTTTGAGGCAACATGAGTGATTAAAGCAGTAGGCATGTGGTTGGATGCACATGTACCAATAATTAATAGTCACTTGATTACAGAAGTACAATCACATTTAAGCATCATATTTTTACCCTGCAGTACATACAAAAATTTGAATCCATTCATTAGACAATGTTTCATTTTTGTTGTAGACATTTATTATAGCATCTGCATTAATGTTCAAATAGTTATGGTTTGCTTATCATTATTGTAGAAATGCTTTATTCGTTTAATAAATCAAACACAATGGATGTAAACTTACTGCATGATTTCGTTGATGTTATCAACGTGACTTTGTCAGGCTATCGATGAAAGATCGCAATGTTAACGTCCATTGTGTTGTGCCTGCAGTGTGATTTGATATCTAAACAACCCCGTAAACAACACGCCCTTTGACTCGTAGAACAGGTCTACAGCTAACTTTTTGCATAAAGTTAATTTTAACGAGCTGTTTCATGAAAATAATCACACAATTATTAATAGTCGAAAATAATAAGTAAAAATATGGCTCCAGCGAAGAAGCGCAAAATTCATGTGCTTCTAATTCACAATTCAAGAAGTATGTTCGCCACTGGTGGCGCACCATCGAGGTCAACGAACTCAACTCTGGAAAAAGTATACTGTTTGAAAGCATGGAGGTCCATGTTGTTGGTTATGCTGTAATATCGGTGAAGAACCGTAGAATGGCCGATGTTGAAAGATATTTAAAGGTTGACTTCTTTTTAAACAGTTTTATGTGATTGTGATAAAAAATCATACGTTCTATATTCAGTTTTGTGACTTGGAAATGGATGGTTTTAAGAGGCCTGCACTCGTCGTTACCCTACCTGGCCTAAGCCTAGCCGCCTCCTCAAGCCATTTTTTTCTAGGTACTAGCTAGGGCCTTGACTAGACCTACAGTAGGCCAACCGTCCTTGAAATACCTTAAGTCTAGGCCTCAGTTATGGTTTTTGCAGTCAAGCTACGTACACCTAGACAAGACTATCGATATTTTAACAATAATAAAAAAAATTAGGTTACATACATTTTGAGATAATATTTTCGTTATTTTTTTATGTTTACAGACTTGTTTGCCATGATTGAACTGCATCCAAATTCCGCTCTTTTCTTAGCAGCAAAGAAGCTACTAGACTACTACTGTTGAATACAATATTAAACTAACAGATGCCAGAAAAGAACTGTAAATTGATTTAATTAATGGTATTGATTGAAGTGTAAATAAATGAATAATGTATAATATTAGACCAGGCCTACTGTACAGATTAGTAGATTCCAGAATTTATGTAATTTTATGGTATTAATTTACATTGTGTAAATAAAAATGAAAGCAAGAGCAATTTAACTGTGTGTTTGATCATTGAATGTCAAGTATTTGACATTATGAATAGTTGAGTATTGGCTGCAATGTGACGTGTGCTGTATTTGCAGGCGGCCAAAGGTTCCCGACAAAATCTCCTGCTTCAACTTGGGACCCCTGTATATTTACTACCAAAAATAACAAATTATTAATTATTTAAGCCTAGTGTCTTCAACAATGATACATCAGCATTAGACCTTTGACAAGGAAGAGGAAGAAATTAAATGTATCGGATATATGAAGTCAGTGCCTAAAATGAACATTGCTAGTGGCTACAGGACAGGTACAAGTTAGGCCTACAGAATCATGGTGCATTAAAGCAAAAATTTGAACTTTACTATTTGTTAAAAACTTATTAATGAAAGAAACTGTTTGCTAATAATAATATTATTACCATCGGCAAAGGAGGTTATCTATTCACCGCTGTCTGTCTGTTAGACACTAAGGAATGCATCATCATTGAAATTAGTGGAGTGGTACATAATTAATAATCTGAGAAAGAGATTAAATTTTTAGGAAAAGTCAAAGTACAAAGTCAAAGTCATTGAAATTCCATTTTTTACCCTTTCAAAATAAAAGAAAAAATGGAATCGCTCATTATAACAACACAGTCTGCGTATTGTTAGGTATTCAGGCACAGGGTGGAGGTATGATTAAATAAATAAATGAACTCTATGGACTGACTACTATAGTTTCAAAAGAATTTACAGTGCTTTTAACACCTCCAAGTGTCATTTTTGTCTTTTTACAAAAATAGTAATAGACAATGTCACAGCAAAACAATATTCTACTGTAGGCTTTTTTCGATTATGAGACGATATTGATAAATCATCAAATGCCAACAACTCTTTTTTTTTTGTTGGTATTATTCCTATATTAAAACAAATATTCATAAAATGAATAAAGTTAGATACTAAATAGGTACTGGTATTACTATTTTGATTAGTACACAGTGCACAATTCTCAATCTACTTTTCAGAATGGTATTCAATATATTTATTTTAGAAATCAGCACCGATATTGATAATTTAAATGTATCCTACAGTACAGTATCTATCTTACTGAAAGTAAAGAAGTTGTTTTATATTGTTGGATACAAATTAAACATTAAAAAAATATGGGAAACCAATGGACTGTTCTGACATGGTAGGCTACAGAAAGCAAACTGGCCAATTAACTACAGTAAAGTAATACCTGTAGTATTGCACAGAATTAACAAGGTACAAACGCATCCTCTTTCAGTTGATTTAACATTATATATTAGAAGACTGTGTTGTGTTAGTTGCATAGATGATACTTTGCATTGTGTTGGTGGCGTAGTGGACACTCTGCGTTGGTTGCATAGTGGACACTCTATGTTGTGGTTGTTGCGTAGTGGACTCTGTGCTGTGGTTGCATAGTGGACACTGTGTGTTGTACTGCTTGCATACAGTAGTGGACATCTGTGTTGGTTGCATAGTGAACGCTCTGTGTTTTGGTGCTTACATAGTGAACACTGTGTTGCATTGGTTGCGTAGTGGACTGTGCTGGTTGCATAGTGGACACTGTGTTTTTGGTTGTGTAGTGGACTCTCTCCATTGTGTTTGGTACTGCATCAATATTGAATGCCACTGGCAAACCAGTCAAGGCTGAACTTTCATTAAACCAAGTAAAACTAGGAAAATCCCAGGAGATCAATATGAGCTTAACTAATAATTGGCAAATGAAGGCAGCCAGTGTACTAGACTAACTGTCCTATTGAAAACAATCTCCCTCCATAACACTTATGTTTACTGTAGTACAATAATAAATTTGCACAATATGGAAATTTTTGTTTATTTCATATTATAATTTTAATTAATTGATCAGACTGTATGGCACTCTGATATTTAGCTGGCTCAGGGCCATGGTGCATTTTTTTTTATTGCAGGCAATATAGCCACTTTAATTTGTGTTACAAACCTAAAGACCAAAAAAAAATATAATTTTTTTAAAATCACAAAGTAATTTGTTTAATATGTTTTCACACATGACCTCAACTATGATTTAATCAGCATAAAATCTATCGTGTGATGAGAAATAAACAATTTTTCTTCTGAATTAAAAAATATTTTGACACATATACATGCATCACTTGATATCTCAATAGTTTAGGCGTAGAAGAAAAAAACAGGCTCCTAGCGGGAGAGTATGTCTACTGATACTTTTCATTTTATCTCTAGCTTTAATATTACCATCCAATTATTCCTCCATCGGATTTATCCTTACAAGGTCATTTGTTAGAAAATTGCAAAGTATTCACAAAAAACAAAAAGTTCAGCTCAAGTTTTTCTTCTCAAAGAAAAAAAAAATACATAAACATTTTATTTAAATATATTTTTCAATAAAAAATATAATAAAACATATTTTTGGAGTTTAAATATTTAAATATCAGCTACGAAGAGGAATTATTTATTTCAATAATTATTTATTAATTAAAAAAAGAAAAACACAACAAAAAAATATAATGTACCTCTACTGACATCAAACCAACATAATAAAACCACCAGAAATACTTCACTTTTTAACCTATTAGAGTTGGAACTAATTACCTTTTATGATGGAAATAATTGCTAATATAAAATTCATTGATAATACGTGTCGGAATGTTACTAAAGAAAGAATTTCAAACTCCCAGAAAATGTTAATAATAATGAGGAGATTAGAGTGCAATATTTGGTTGGTATGCACATAAGATTCCAGAGCTAGTCCTCTTAGGTCTGTCTATAGGGCTTGTACAATTTCATCTTAATGAAGGATAAAAACAATAGAGAATTTTTTAAAGTAAAAAAAAAATATCCTACACGATTTGAATTTAAACTGTCTGACCACAATCATCTAGTTTTGCTTAACATTGAGCTACACTTTTTTAAGAACACCAAAGGCTGAATTTGTTTAAAAAATAAAAACAAAAAAAGAATAAATTGAGGTTGAGGGACAAGGTTTTTATTAAATTAATACAAACTAGAAAAACCAACAAATCAATCTAGCCACATAAATAGTAAAGTATTGATAATTAAAAATACCCTCTCTATCCAATGAAAACATTCAATTTATTATTTAAAATTTTTTAAATATTATTATTACATAGCCCTACAGAACTCACTGCACTGACTTTTATCGCAATCACACACCATGTTGACCTACAGTTCCTACTATAGGGACCGGGTCTAGACTAAAGGCCTGTTTATACTTGCAACGATAACGATAAAAAGCTAAAAAGCGATTGTTCATATAGAAAATAAAATAAATAACCGAAGTTTTTACACTAGGACGATTCGATAATGACTTATCATGTATACGATAACAAAATATTTTGACAAATCAATTCAAATGCCGTCATAATCATGGAAAAACTATAAAATCGTTGTGACTACTACGATTTTACCGTTTTTCCATGATTATGAAGTCATTTGAATTGATTCGTGAAATTATTTTTTATTGTATTTCCCTTATTTCTTTTATATTCTGTATGAACAATTGCTTTTTAGCTTTTTATCGTTATCATTATCGTTGCAAGTATAAAGATGCATTAATATTTCATCAGTTCTCCAAAGATTGCAATCTTGAGGGTACTGGAGGTAAGTCAGTGCATGGAGGTATAAATACCTCCATGGTCAGTGTTACATGCTGGCCTTATAAAATTTAGTCTGCCTTGTTTATGCTCGTGCACGGCACTATACATATACAGTTGTTTACTCACATTATTTGCAAGGCATGCAGATGCATCAAGGTCTACTGTAAGTACGACTCTACAGTAAGTCCAACAATTCGAAAGATGTATACTGTATTCTGTTGACTATAAAAATTTAACTCGTCATATTAAAAAGAAAATCTGCTTTTAGTTATGAATTAATCATAACCAGGGAGTTGTTGAAAAAGGGCTTGAATATGACGACAGCTATATTGTGCATACAACAGGGAACGAGAAAGGAAATCTCGAGCGGGGCCTTTGAGAGCAGAGACATTCATGCAAGTATTGAGCTGCTTATTTTCCAGCGGGTTATAATTATTGTCTTATTACGATTTCACTGGATAGACAATGGTTAGCCTTTCATTTTTCTTCAAAATTCCCACCGAATTTCGGTATCAAAAAACGTGTTCCCTCACATGAATTGACATAAAATTCAATTAATGAATGTTGTTTTATCAAATGTAAATGATTTAGCTTAATAATGTAGTTTAATGTAAAATCCAATAGATCAATCATGGTCAACGTTTACAAAATACTATTTTTGTCACTAAAATTGATTTTTGCGGTGAATGAACACAAGCGAATTATAATCAAATAAAGCTCTTTCATAGCCTAATAACAGCTATCTTTATTGGATTTTGTGCACTCCTGTTTTGAAACTTGGTAGGGTATTTCTCAAAGTTGACTCGCTGGCTTATTTTTTACCTCATTTTATAATTGTGTTTTCTCTGTAAATATTTCATGTTCTTTCAAAATACATATTTTTATTGACATACATTGATGATTAACATTTTTTGTTCAACATCGAACTCTTTCTAAGTATGCCATGGACAAATCAATACAGTACATACCCCTACTATTAAGGGGACACCCAATATTTTTTTCATATGACCGACAACATCTAATGCAACCTCAAAATAAGAAAAATTAATTCATTCATTCATGATTAACATTAACATCCATTCATGATTAACATTAACATCCAACTCTTTCTATGTGTGCCATGGTCAAATCTACATATTTAACCCCTACTATTAAGGGTACACTTAATTTTTTTTATCACAACTAGTGCAGTCCCAAAATATAAGAAAAATTCTTATATTTTGCAATAAACCAACATTTTCTAACCTGAATCCCTAGAGTATTGGTAAAGGCCTACTGCATGTGTTACTTTGTATAACCAACCATGTCAATTTTGACCTTTAACCATGGAGATTTCTTCTTTTTTTTTTTGCGTACTTGCGTAGGATTGATACCGTTAAACATACACCCTCATTTAAAGTCGTTACTCATGCTACATTCATCGAATACAAAGCTCATTGACAATATTATGAACATATCTTTTTTTGTTACTGTATAATTACATTTCTGCTTACTTCATATTATACTGTAGATGAATTGTACTGTATTTGCATTGCAAATTACTGAACTATAGTTCTAATTCTACTGTTCATAACTTATTTTTATGTCAGAAAATATAATTATATAGAATCAACATTGTATGAAAACATGTCAAAAACAGGAGACAATTTCACATTTTTGGTCCCTGAATACAGGTACTCCTTTTCAGGGGACTACCTTATGGGGATACTTTTTTTGGTCCAGAATGTGCCCTTTAATTAACTGTATTTAAATGAGAAAACTTTATGTTGGTTTCTCTCATGGTAATGCTTTTTATTAGGGTCATTTTGAATTTGTTCAGATAAATTGTACATCAAGCTTAGTATGTAAACTAGTAAGGGGGATTCTGACCAGATCATTCCCTGCTGACTTTTCCTGATATCAAAATGTCAATCGTTCTTAAGCAGAGATCCCAAGTCTCCTGAAAATCACGGTTTTCTCCTGATTTTTTAGGCCGTCTCCCGCCCTCCCGATTTTTATTAATTTTCTCCCGATTTTTTTAAATATCCTGAAAATTCTACAAAAAATGTAATTACCAAGATGTCATAGAGCAACGAAACAAAATTTATTTATTTTAAGCCAATATATTATGGCACTCGCTCAGCCATAAAAATGTCATAATCTAGACCAGGGAGTTGTTATTTAAGTTGTTTATCTAAATAACAGCTCCATGGCAAGATTAGGCCTAGATCTGTGGTAGACTCGCCTTGTTTATCCTCCATGTTACGATCTTTTGCATCCAGCGCCGACCTCAATCAATGAGATGGCTGTCAGTTGAGTAAATAAATTTTAGCAAATGAATGAAATCAGAAATCACATGGATGGATGGATGGGGCCCCCAAGTTTTGCCGCGAGAATTTTGAACTTGGAGAATCGGTGCATAAAAAATACTTTTTCTTTCAAGTAAGCTTAAGTTGTTTAATAATAATACAAAAAAATCATAGTTAATAGGTTTTGGTACTAAGCGGTCTTCCGAAAAATGAAGTTTATTTTAACATCAATCCTAAAATACATGTAGGCCTAGGCTAGGCTCTATCTGCACTGCAGGGGTGTGTGTGTTGGGTGGGTGCCTGTGTGTGTGGTGGTCCTGACTCTGCGGCCTTAGGCCTAGTTACACATGTATAGATGGAGCCTAGCGAGGCAGTTTCATGGCATTATATGCCAGTTATTATAGGCTAGACATAAATGCTGACTTATAGTATGATTTACTAAATTAAAATATATAAGTTTTTAATTTCTCAGCAAGTTGCAGTTACTTTGCTAGAATTCTATGTTCTTTGAAGAGATGTAGTAAATTAGCCATAGCCTCTCATATGCCAAGCATGAACCAAGCCTGGTTGACTGCTGCCAAGGGTGCTCTACTAGGACAATGATAAATAAATAATTTTAATATTTATAAATTTATATATTTTAGGCCAACTGAAATGTGTAAACAAATGTAAAATTGTTAAATAAAAGTATGCAAATTGATGAAAACCGTTTGTTTCCTTCTTTTTGTGTAGCGCGTTGTAAGGCGTCACAGCGCGTCGCTACAGGAGGCGATCGCTTCACGAAAAAATCTCCCTATTTTTTGCTTTTCCCACTTGGGATCTCTGCTCAAGAGACAAATATCTGTCAAGCTTAATACTTGTACTGCAGCATGACTAGTTGGCAGTGTGTGTGTGTTACACTTGCAGAAACCTAGTTTGACAAAATGTGATAAGTATAATAAGTACAGTAAGTAAAACTATCTACTGTATCTCAATACTCTTTCACATAATGTAAACTTGCTTTCTAAATTGTATTGTATTATTCTTCACTGAAAAAGAACAAAAAACCTCATTTGAACTGGATCATTATCAAGCCTGCCTCCGGTCATGAAGATTACCTTGATGAAATGCCTCAGGACCAAATGTTATCTTAACACTATTATAGCGAAACAGTAGTACATTTAGTTGTTTGGAGCAAGCAAACGCATTATATTTATGCATTAAATTGTGATGTGCAGAAAAAAAAAATTATATGCCTCCGGGTTAAAGGTCAATGCCTCCGACCGCCAGTCGTGTGGTCACCCACTTTCTTTCAGCCCTAATCATTATACTGTGTAGGCCTAATGCATTAATTAAAGATTTTCCAAAGACTTTATCTAGATTTTGCTAATTCTGAATTTTCTTCCCAGGCAGTGACATACATCTGAAAAAAGGGATTCAGAGAGAAAAGGTGTATTAAGAACAAATACTTATGTACCGTACAGTATATTCAAAATATCCATCAGAAACCAAAAACACTCAACAAATATAATCGGTACTAAAATATTGGCACTTCCTGAAAATCAAGAGGTTCGATACAAGTTTTACAAAACTTTGCAATATTAAATTGTAATTTGTTTGTGTTTGGACACTGTAGTAAGCACATTTATTGTCTTTAGGCAAGAATTTTTTTATTCCTTGTTTCGCATACTTTTTTTTTTTTTAAAGATGTATTTTTTGTAAACAGCACTCTACTTACGTCATTTGAAAGCCACACAATCAGACAATTATTCGGTCTATGCTTAAACATGGAATTTTCACTGCTGCTAAATAAAACCATTTACCACGAAATCAAAGAGATATTCTTCTAGGCCTAAAAGCCTGCATTTTTGATAATTTTGTACGATATTCAATCATCACAAAGTACTACAAATTTAATTATATTATTCAAACACATTTACCCAAGACGACAACAAGAAAAAACGCCCAAACCGTCTTAGTCGGGTCGAGCCCCGATCGAATGTACAGATCAGCGAAGAAAAAGACCACAATGTAATAGACCAGGAGCCCAGGGGTGTCAGCATAGCTGGAAAGTTAACCAATTTTTGTGTATATAGTAAAGTTCTATGTGCCTGTCTATGTAGGAGAATGGGCTTCTGCCGGTCCCATTGTGGTGGGTGTGGTCAGGAGGGGCATAAAAAGAGCTAGATCAACTTGTGAATTAACCCAATGAAACCTATCATAATATATTCGGCATAGTTCAAGATATCATGAATGGACAATGCCAGACATTTCCAATGGTGGGGGGTGGCTGCCAGATGCAAAAAACTGGTACCCCAAAAGTAAGCTAGATTAGCTTGTGAGTTAACCCGATGAAACCTACTGGAAAATGTTGGGCATAGTACCAGGTATCAGGAATGGTCACCGCCAGACATTTTTAATGGTGGGGTATACCTGCCAGACACCTATACCCCGCCCAAACAAATTAAAACCTAGATCAGCTTGTGAGTTAACCCGATAAAACCTACTAGAAAATGTTCGGCATAGTACCAGGTATCAGAAATGACCACTGCATGACATTTTTAATGGTGGGGTGTACCTGCCAGACACCCCCTTATAGCCCGCCCCCGAAAATTGACCTAGATCAGCTTGTGAGTTAACCCGATAAAACCTACTGGAAAATGTTCGGCATAGTACCAGGTATCAGGAATGGCCACCACCAGAAATTTTTGATGGTGGGGTGTACCTGCCAGACACCCCTTTATACCCCACCCCGAAAATCGACCTAGATCAGCTTGTGAGTTAACCTAATGTAACCTACTGGAAAATGTTTGGCATAGTACCAGGTATCATAGATCAGCTTGTGTGTTAACACGATCAGACGCATTGCAAAAAATGGGCATAGCACCAGGTATCACGAATGGCCTCTGCCAGACATTTTTGGTAGTGCGGTGTATCTACCAGACACCCCCATATATACCACCCCCATCCCCCCAAAAAAAGAAAAAAAAAATGATCAAGATTATCTAGTGAGTTAACTTGCGGAATGTTACATGACATGACATGTTACATGTAACATGAGTGACCACAATGACAGTCAAACATTTGTGGCGGAATTACCCAATGTAACATATTGGAAAATGTTTAGCATAGTACCAGTGACCACCAGACACCCCCTTATTCCCCACCACCAGAATTGACCTAGATTAGGTAATGGGTCAACCTGATGAAACTTACAGTAAAATTTCATCGTAGTCCAAGTTATTATGAATGGCCACCGCCAGACAATTCTGATGGTGGAGTGTGTCTGCCAGACACCCCTTTATTCCCAACCCCAAAAATTGACCTACATTATCTAGTATTATCTAGTAAGTTAATGTGATGAAAGTAACTGTAAAGCGTTTGGCATTGTGGTGGGCAAAGTGATAGAAAACCCCTAGTCTTTTACGGCCCGACACTGATCACCTGTAAAAGTAATATTAAAACTGAGAATCGAATGACACAAAAACACTGCATGAAGGTTTTTGGAAGCACACTTGAAACATCAAAGCTAGGTTTCAGCCCTCTGTGTTAAATCGAAAATTCACTTTGGCCCTCCCCTACTCTAAATAAGAGTCTTATACTGTAAGGATGGAAGTGTGGGATAATAAAGGTGGGTGGAGAGCCATGAAATTAGTTTCAGACTGGATGGAAAACTTCAAGTACTAATACTATATAGTAATAATCTTTTATTATTTTTAGTAGTCAATATTACAACAGTTTAACAATGAGATTCTATACAGGATTTAAAATTTATAAATGCCCAATATTCAGTAGAGTAGATTTCCCTACAATTAAAAATCGTAACGGTACTGGGTTTAGGAGTTCGTGCTTTAAACAGGTTATTCCATCCGTAGAAGCCTTTTGATGAAGAAAGTGTACCTTTTTAGGAAGGGTTGCCTAAGTTAAAACTCACTCGGGCTATATGAAATTAATTGTAAGCTTGAATTGTTAATCTTATTGTAAGGAATGCTGCAGTAACTTCACATTTAATTTTAATTACAAGTTGAATTATATAAAATTCAAATTAAATGTCGTAAGTATATAGTTTGCCTATTTGCCTAATTTGGTTTAGAAAAATCTAAAAACTTTTTTATTACAGGAATGTTAAACTTGCCTTATTTGCTCACTTGATAGTGCTTAATAGATAAATTTTGAATTGGTGCTAGATAAGTATTTGTTATGTACAATAATTAGTATCATATTACTAATTTGATTAAAACCAAAGTTTGTGATGATTTACCATTCACACTCGTGCACAGTTGAATATATCGTAGCACCATTCTTTTAGGTGTATTAACATCCTTGAAGACATTTTTTGAGTTCATTGAACATATGACTATACTTTCAGCGTAAGAAAAATAAAGCAATTAACTTGCTCAAAATTCAAAGTTACACCCTATATTGGAAATGACTACTGTATGTATTGGGGTATTAGAGGGTTACAGTAACTCATGAGATAATCTAGCTCTATTGAGGGGGAATGATATTAATGGGGGAGGGGTTTTAAGGTGATGTGTGGCGGGTACATCCTACAATCAAAAATGTCTGGCAGCGGCAATTTATGATACCTGGGACAATGCCGAACATTTTACAGTAACTTTCATCAGGTTAACTCACTAGATAATCTAGATCAATTTTTGGGGGACAGGAGTATCATATTTTCTTTTTCATTTAATTTCTTTTTTTGTAAGATACCAGCAAGATAGTCAAAATTGGATTGTACAGTACTTGTTAAATATGTGAAAGATGTAGACATTCCTTATTTTGTGTCATGTATTGACTTATTTTAGTACTATATTTATTCCGTTATATTTAGTGAACATACACCTATGTATCAGCCGTACTCACTGAAGTGGTACGTCCTACTTACCTAAATACTGAATATTACTCTGCTCCTTCCACTTTACTGTACTAACAAAGAATTCTCACGTGTGTTGCTTTGATTCGTGTTAGTGTAAAATTTTTCTTTACGATTTTTTAATGGATATTATGAACTAAAAAAATGTCTTCAAGAATGTTAAGAGACAAAATGAATGGTGCTACGGTAAATCATCACAAACTTTGGTCTTTAATCACTACTAGTAATTGTACATAACAAATATACATAGCACCAATTCAAAATTTATCTCTATTAAGCACTATCAAGTGAGCAAATAAGGCAAGTTTAACATTCCTGTAATAAAAAATTTCTAAAGCAAATTAGGCAAATATGGAAACTATATACTTACGACATTTAATTTGAATTTTATATAATTCAACTTGTAATTAAAATTAAACGTGAAGTTCCTGTAGTATTCCTTACATTAAGATTAACAATTCAAGCTTATAATTAATTTCATATAGTCCGAGTGAGTTTTAACCTAGGCAACTCTTCCTAAAAAGGAACACTTACCAGAATAATGTTTAAAAAAGATGGTTACTGGGACACACATTATGAAGATAGGCTGAAAACGCTTAACATATTAAGCATAGAAGATATTTTTAAATATCACTGGCTTGTTCTTGGTTTCAAAGTTCTTCATAATGTGTGTCCCCCAACATTAACAGAGTTTGTTCATAAGAGTGAGCGTTGTGAGGGTAGGCTTATTCACTGGAAAGCCAAAAGCAATATTTTTTCTTAATTCTGCTTTCGTGTCCTTTCCCAGGCTCTGGGAAGAACTATACCTCCTCTACTTCAAAATTCTATTAATGTTTCCTGTTTTAAGAATAATTTAATTAAGCATTTTTTTTCATTTTATGTTTCTGATTAGTTCTGATTGATTTTGTGTATTTCATTTTATATGAAGGATAGGGAGCAAATATTGTTCGGGCTTTCGCCCATTCCCTATTCGGGCAATGCATGATGTTTTTCTCCTGTATGCTTTTTGCGAAATAAATATTATTATTATTATTATCAAAATGCTTCTACGAATGGAATAACCTGTTTGAAGCACAAACTCCTGTAAACTAAACCCAGTTCCATTACAATTGGGGCATAAGGGGGTGTCTGGTAGATACACCACACTCAAAAATGTCTGGCAGTAGCATTCGTGATACCTGGTGTTATGCCCAATTTTTGCAATGCGTTTGATCGTGTTAACTCAAAAGCTGATCTATGTTATTTTTTTTGGGGGGGGGGGGGAGGACAGGGTATAAGGGGGTGTCTGGCAGGTACACCCCACCATCAAAAATGTCTGGTGGTGGCCATTCCCGATACCTGGTACTATACCGAACATTTTCCAGTAGGTTTTATCGGGTTAACCCACAAGCTGATCTAGGTCAATTTTCGGGGGTGGGCTATAAGCGGGTGTCTGGCAGGTACACCCCACCATTAAAAATGTCTTGCAGTGGCCATTTCTGATACCTGGTACTATGCCGAACATTTTCTAGTAGGTTTTATCGGGTTAACTCACAAGCTGATCTAGGTCAATTTTTTGGGCTGGGTATTTGGGGGTGTGTGGCAGGTATACCCACCATTAAAAATGTCTGTCGGTGACCATTCCTGATACCTGGTACTATGCCCAATATTTTCCAGTAGGTTTCATCGGGTCAACTCACAAGCTGATCTAGCTTAATTTTGGGGTACCGGTTTTTTGCATCTGGCAGCCAACCCCCACCATTGGAAATGTCTGGCATTGTCCATTCATGATATCTTGAACTATGCCGAATATATTCTGATAGGTTTCATTGGGTTAATTCACAAGTTGATCTAGCTCAATTTTTGGGGCCCTTTTTATGCCCCTCCTGACCACACCCACCACAATGGGACCGGCAGATGCCCATTCTCCTACATAGACAAGCACATAGAACATTACAATGTACACAAAAATTGGTTAACTTTCCAGCTATGCTGACACCCCTGGGCTCCTGCTCTATAAAGAGATCACGTAATCCACTATACAAATGGAGCAAGAAGTAAACAATCTCATCCATATTTTTGTACAATATTAAATCATCACTAAAGTGAATACAATTTTAATTATATTCAAATACAATACCCACTTCATCATTAAAAACACAGACGTCCAAACAGTTTTAATTGGCTTGAGCCCTGATCGAATGCAAAGAACAGCGAGGAGAAAGACCACGATGAAAGACCATGTGATCCACTCTACGGAGAATGGAGCAAGAAGTAAACAACCTTGTCCGTCATATTTTATCATGATGTGAGTAGTGAAAAGAATTTAATTAGGCTTACCAATTCATTATTAATTTTTTGAAAAGTTAATTTAACACATTGATTCATTCATATTTAATGACTGAAATACATACCAACTTAAATAATACTTATTAACAAATATTAAAATTATAATTTAACCAGTCTGAATACACCTATTTACGAACGCCAAGCCTCCGCGTGGTTGAGTCGTAAACTGTTAAAAAAATTTATGCGACCAATTTGGGGTTTCCCCATGTGCGTTGATTTGCCGTCATTTCAATCATCTGTTGCTCAATAAAAACCAAAAATACTAGCCTACAGTATGCCTAGTTGGTTTTTACCACGGAGACGTTAATTGATATCTTTTGTCTTACCTAAAGTAGTAAGCATTTTAATTGTCTAGCCAGTTAATTAACAACTGCCTACTTTCATTCCAGTGTAGTCGCGAAAGTATTTTGTTTTTTACACTACCACCTACAAAAATATTGGTGGTCGGCAGCCAGAAAATACTGGTCAGAAATGTTGAGTGAAGGTCGGGCCCGACCACCGCCGACCTGCGTAGTGAGAACCCTGGACAAAGGAGATTTGCCGGATCTATAACTTTTTTTTAAAGTAATGACCTAGATTCCCGGAAATGGCACTCTGACATCAAAAATGCTTTTTAAGATTTTTTAAGTGACTATAGATTTCCATTTTTTAACAAATTTTTTTTGTGAAATTAGTGACCATATACTGTACTACTATTATAGCCTAGCCAAAATTGCCACAAGATGGCAATTTTGGACCGACCTAGTTTAGGCCTAGGCCTAAATTTTAGCTTCAAACTGCTTGGCCTAGGCAGGCCTAGCTACAGTAGATAGCTAAACAAAACATCGGCCATGTACTGTAGGCTGCCTAGATTGACTAAAACTTATCTAAACTTACTCGTCTTCATTGTAAAGTAGTATTATCATATTAAAAACATTGTTTATTATTAAAAAAACAACCAAATTCAACATAGGGCCTATGCCTAGGGTTAATTTTTTAAACACAAACACGATCGTGTTGTGACTTCGCTGTCAAGAGAAGTACTGTACATGTGGTGAAAATCCAGATAGATCGTTCTGGGCATGCGCATGGACATGCATGGGCAGTTTTGAAGTACACAGTTTGTGTGAATGAAGCTAACGCGATCGTGTTAGTGACATTTCTCAAGGTAAAGATAACGCAAAAATGGACACAAAAAGATCAAGCATGAACTTGGGCTGATAAACCAACATCGTAAGATGAGCATTGTTTTGTGTTTAAAAATATTTTCACATTCACTCTTCTTCAAATTAGGATACATGGACAGCATTGTTTATTTTGAATTATTTTATTGACGATATTTTAAAGAAAGCGTCACGGAAGACACATCAAGCATCAAGGCCAGCTTGGGAGCGACACGATACCGTGACGCTGCAAGGGCCTGGGGAGAACACTGTGTTCTTATCAATGACAGTGGCAGTGTCACCTCAATGATTAATCACTTGGTTGGAGGTCTTTAAAAGATCGTCGTGGAGATGCCCGGTTAATTTTATTGTTTAGAATTATCAACGGACTAGTTTCATTTCCCAATGTCACTATTGAAAACAGTGGTCCCACTAGATCATCAAGTGCCCACAAAATCAAAATAGTCAGAGCTAACACAGAATAATAATACCGCCATTCTTTTATTTCACAAACCATTTTAGATTGGAATAAACTTGATCACTCAATTGCCACTACCACATCAATTCAGTCTTTCAAATCCGTCATTGTAAGTACTTAATCTTTTCCCTTACTTTATAGTCAGGTCAAGATAAGATTCTCTTTAATCTTCATCTTGCCATTTGTAACTATGTAAACAAATGCTATCCTGTCGCATAAGCAAATGTGGGATGTGCAAATAACAATTCGCACATCAAACATTTGCATTGAAATTCATATTGAAATTAACATATATTTGATTATCTGTAAGCCAATCACTTACAGTGCACTAAATTGAAAAAAATACAAAATAATAATAATAATAATTTAATAACCGAAAGGTCCACTGATTAATCTCAGATAAGAAAGTATAATACATACTCCAAGTATTGAAATACACGCCATACTTGGAGTATGCATTATACTTTTTAATAATTTAATAAATTTAAAATCATAAAACCAATTCAAACTTGGAGAAATTTATGGATGGTCCACAATGTCTT
>NW_022735743.1:112635-141881 GCF_011630105.1 Anneissia japonica | reverse complement strand
GGTGAAGTGGGGGGGGCTCGATGATCATTTTAGGTGCGCTTACTCGCAAAATAAGGTGATTTTTAACTACTTGCAAGTGATTTTTGGGGGCTACTTGGGAGGGTACGAGTGATTTTGGAGGGGCGTGTGCCCCTGTGCACCCCCTCTAGATATGCCATTGGGCACCAGAAGCTTGGACACTAGAACCCCCTCTAAGCTTTGTATTCAAACACACTGTTCAACAGTTTGCTCCCCTAAAATTATATGAGCCACCACTGCTCCCACACCAGTAGATCACATGACATTAGTCAAACAGGCAGATGATTGGCACAGCGGTTGCATTTCAGTCTCTCAAACACGAAGTCGGAGGTTCAAACCTTCACTTTGAATTTCACAACACAATCCTAAAAAATCATATTTTAAATTCTTTTTTCTGACATTTTAATTTCATGCACAACAAACTCTACCTTTTCACTATTAATTATATAGTAAAATAGACTACGTAGCCATAGCGCACAAAGCAAGAAAAAATGATTTTTTAAATTTTTTGTTTTCGTTTTCCTCACGAAGAAACACAAACTTTCAGTTGGTTATTAGAAGATGTGTGGTGTTGTAATCGTTGATAATACCTGGCTGGTTTAAATGCTAGATGTAAAGATTAGATTCCCTAAATTATTCGGCATAGTGGTATCCTTTTTTTGGAGTATAACAACTTGGAATAGACCTATAGGCATGCATCAAGTGTGGAATTGTTTTTGGACTGTTTTAATCTTTAAAACCAAACACAATGGATATTAACTTATTGCAAGCTTTCATCGTTATCAACATGACTTCGTCAGGCTATGTGAGCTACAGTAGCATAGCTGTTGTTTTGGGCATTGTGGTGCCAGCAATACTCCTGTCAGGACTGGTTTCTTTGTGTGTTATTATCTACATCTTTCATGTATTGGTAGGGCCGAAACATAAGTGTTTCCCCAATTTTAAAAAAATTACACAAATCAGAAGTGCCACGGCCCACTGTTACAGTTCCATTTTGTTTTCAAGGGGTATTCTCTTTTGGGATAGATAGATCCAGGTTAAGTATTCTGGACTTTCAAAACTTTAGGAGAGATAAACATTGAATCTGCCAAAGCTCATGTAAATTACATTTCTGTACAGTATTTGTCTACAGATACAGTACTGGTATTTTGTCTCTGATCCAGGACCTCTCCCTCGGCAGGCTCCAATTAGGTTCTGTGCAACAAACCCTCTGCTCACAAATTTATTAGTCCTACAGTAGAAACGCATTTCATTTCAGGGCTGATTTCCAAGCAAAGTTTGCAGAAAATTAGACCTAGGCACTTAACCACTACCAGATGTATTACACAGTTAGTTAAAATTCTATGCACATAATTTGAGTTAGTTCTTGATATCACCTGGGCAATAAAATACTATCAGTAACAGTACAAACGGTAAAGGAAAGTGCAATAACCTCTTGAATTCAAATAATATGGGGTTTTTTCAGCCTTGAGTCCTTTCAGCCTGGATTGTTTTGGTGTAGGTCACCGGTTAGCTGGTTAGGAAAAGACAGGTACTGTAACAAGGCCAAAAAAATATTATTGCACGAACATGCCTCGTTTGTTTTTTCTAGGCCTAGCACAGCTACAGTATTGTACACCACACACAATGAATTCTTGCTAAAAATGAAGCAAGAAAAAAAGGATTCAGGCATGAGGGAATTTCATAGATTTTCACTTGTCCCCGGACAAGCACCTTTGAAAAATGCACTTGTCCTGAAGACAATTTTACTTGTCCCAATATTATTGCGCAATAATCATAAAAAATAACACAAAATTAAGTATTTTTGCTAAGGCCCTACCACATTTATAGGCCTACATGCATACTGCTTTGATAAAGCAAAATTGTTTTTCTTTCTTTTTTTAATTTGCAAGAATTTATAATAATATGGAGAATTTCAATAAAATAAACATTATTAATAATATTCTACGTATAGGAGTGTGTTGATCGTTTCTTATTGTGTGTTTAAAAGCCATCGTCACGTCAACTGCAAGTAACCATTTTTCAGGCATGGTTGATTCCCACGATACACGAGTTCTCAGCCAAAGTCTGAGAGGACATACCTGCCAACATTCGAATATCAAAAATAGGGACGCTATTCATTGGCGACAAAAAATTAAGATGGCAATTATATATCCTAATTCCTGTACAGTTGCTTCAAACAAAACAAGAGTTACTTAATTTCAAGTGTACTGTTTATTTACCTCACAACCAAGAAAAAATATTTAAGTTACATTTTAATCAGTAGGCTTACAGACTTCACCAAGAAGGGCACGGTATGTTGCTTGTTTCGCTGGATCTCATTGGAGTCATAACGTCAATATTTATTCGAATGACACTTATAATCTCTGTTCAACATTTTCAGCTTGTGTGTCATTAAAGCACTTTAAGCTTTTGTTGTCATGCTAGCTTGAAGCTTGGTTTTGTTTTTTCAACAATAGTGAAAACTCTCTCAGTCACTACTGCTATAAAATATTACCATAGTTCCCCGGGTAGAATCCCACACCGACTTTACGCCCAACTTCGCGTACACGAATTTCCCCAGGTGAAGTCCCAGGGTCTGAGGATTGAGTAAGTTGGCCTAGGTCGATAAATTTATTATGCTCAAAAAATAAAGGAATTGTCTCCGAATTCTGCCGACTTGAAACTCTTAAAATTGCTTAAAACTGACATTGGTCACCATAAATTAAAACACAAAACCCATTCTTGTAAATTTCTTTGTTGTTTACTGTCGCTAAAAATAAGCAGCTCGCTAAACTGCGGTTAAAGTAAAGACCTTATAAGGTCACAAAGGAACTAAAAATAGATGCGCAGAATCGTAAATACTCGTGTTCCTACTATAAAGGCCTCAATTTTCTGCAAAATATCCGTCAAAATCGGCTTATATTTTCAAAATGCGGCAACGGATTTTTGGGCCTAATATTTTACGCGGGAAATATTTTACAGCCTCACACATCCTCATTTCATTTATTGCAAAATAAATAAAATTGCTTACACCTCTCAACGAAAGACAAGTACTGTACTGTAGGCCTAATATAACTATGAGGATGGGCTGAGGGGACAAATCCCTTTCGAGACGGCGAAATCTTTGAGACAGGAAAATGATTCATTTATAGGCCCTAGCCCCTCAATTTTAAACTCCAGTTTTACAAGACTTGGATTCTATGCACATTGTCTCCATCAACATAAAAGTGAATGATTTCTTGATTACTTTAAAGGTCTTACTAGATATCCAAAATATTCCTACATGTTTTTTACTTACGTGTAGTGAGTGAGATATACGTATCATCCACACAGTTAGTGGATGATATGATGTCATAAATGATGATGTATATGTCACACTAACTGTATGCACTCGCATGCGAAACCCCCCTATTAATCCTGATTACCATGGAATCTGATTAATTCGATAGGCACCAATGGGCTAAGGTCAGTCAATATAGTCTAGCTATCCGAGGCCTACCGTTTCAATAGTTATGTTCAGAAGGCCTTTCTCCTGAAGTATTGTAAAGTCATGACAGACGTAAAATTTCAAGTGTGCATTAAATCCGGCGATTGTTACCCATGGCATAATATTCTTTACAGTTCAAAGGTAGATTGAAAACATTTTAGGTCATAATAAAGGTCATATTTACTAGCGAGCTCTGAATTAAGTGCGTCTAAATATCGGTTATACTCTAAGCGTTTATTCCATTGTGTACGAGAAAGTAGCACATTTACTCCTCAGACTTCTTATAAGTAAATTGTCTCAGTAGCTTTGAATTATACAAATTGAGTCTTCATGAGCACTACCCAGGGCTTACAACAAGCAAACTGACCGTACTTTAAAAGCTTACTTCTAACCCGTCTGTGGCACCAAAGTTTGTGTCTGATTTGGTCTGAATGTGCTTGTTGGTTGCAATCAAGAGTAATCAGTTTTTGATTAAGGATCCAATGGAGTATAGTCTGAATAGGGTATATACGCCTCTGTTAATACTATAGAAGGCCTAGTACCCTATTAATAATCAGACTACACTACGTTGGGATGCGCTTAACATAAACATAAATATTTTAACACCCAATCGCAACAGGTATAATTGCGATATCGATTACTTATCGACTACTATTGGTAAGATTTCACACACAATTATGAATTCCAATTGAGTGTCACAATTGCTACAACCGATCGCAATGCAATGCTAGTCTGAATAGAGTATAGAGCTACAAACAAGTACAACAATATCTTTATTTGACTGTAAGGCTAATTTTCTTGTATGTAGTCAACCTGCTGTGTGTGTGCTTGAAATTTATATTGTACTTGGCAAATGTGTACGTCATACCCATTAGCTCTTAATTAATATACTATTATTAGTGTATCAATAATCTAGCTGGAATTTATTAAATAATCAGTTAGTACTTTACTAAAGAAATGTGACGGTGGAACGAAAGCTTTCTTAATCTCTTCTTCCTAACATTAACAACGTTTACAGTAGTACATCCTCAGTCAGTGAATGATGCCCATCTTCACTTCGTTACAACTAGAAGAGAGATGTGGGCTTGTCATCGCACTACAGATAATAAAAGGATTGATTTAATCTTACCTGTGTTACTAATGGCACCAGTGTTTGTTCTATAGATTTAGTTTTAATTTCTAATGCCTTTGAGTCGTTCATATCGCCAGACCGGTCTACATAAGCCATGTCTTGTCGTCTTTGATTGAGGAATAAACATCAAAACCAATACGAAAACGCCCGGTCGCGAGAATTATCAGGGCTCGCTCGACAAAAACAAGCATCCCCATCCATGCACATACCAACAAACCAAACTAGTGTGGCTACAGAGGGCGCATCACGATTTATTTCTGTCTCCATCACATACGATCAAAGTATAATTATAACGATGCGACCACTGACATGATCTACGTTATTATAGCGGAGATCAGTGGATGGATGTGACTGGTGCAAAATCACAATTACAATAAAATATATGATATTATATATGATATACAACTGGAAACTCTTGAGTAAAGATAATCGCGATTACTTACTTACTTAATCCTCTTCATGCTCATAAGCACATAAGGCAGTGCAATCGCGATTAATGGTAATTAATTGTTTCTTGTGTAATTGAGTCTGAAATAAATATTGAAGCAAATCATTCCCCACACATTTTCTCTGTCTCTTGTCTGAACATAATGAATATTGAAATTTAGCCTACTTGTTACTTGTTACTTGTAGCGCTTTTCCTTTTCAGTTACGAAGCGCTGTAAGCGACTCTCCACAATAAGTTATTTTTTGTTTGTTTTTACATGTAAATTTCCAGAGCACTTTCTTCTTGCAGGCGTAGATCTATCAATGCGCTTTTGTCAAAGATCAGACTACAGTTAAGGATAAGGATAGGCCCTACAATTTTGTTCCGATGACGAAAGTATTAATATAGTACTAGTATAGTATTATTATAAGTACTTTTGTCATTGAGTAGGTTCTCTTACCATGGCTCTGGCCAACACAGCATTTCTTAGTTATCTGCTCATTACAATTTCGCGGGACTTTTAAGATTGAATTTCTAATAAATAAAAGCTTTTTGTAGCAATAATTTTAGTATGTTCTTGCCAAATGTAAAGTGATAGCCTGCTTATATATTCGAGATATTATTATATATTTTTTTAAATTGTCATTGTCATTATTACCATTATTATTATTATTATTATTATTATTATTTGTCCAATGAAAATACAAAAAAAAATCATAAAAACTATTTTTAATATTAACTTACTCATTTTGAAGTACTTATAATTTTTGTGACTTTCCAAAAGTGATATTGTATGAGACGATTTTGTCAACTGGGAAAAAAGGTGGTCAGGGTCTCAATTATTATTACTAATATTGTTATTATATTGGGAGGGTAAACTGTTACAATAGAGGGCGCAACATTATTTTTCCGACCTCGTATTTAAACAAAATTGACCGTCTACCCTTCTTAATCTGCGATGTAATGTGCTTTGTTAGGGGCTAGTAAAACGGATAATTTTAGTTGAACCGTTACTTCCAAACAATAATCGTTGCTGCTTCTAATAATTGGAAAGTTAGCTGAAGATATTGAACCATGGGAAAAAGAGATAACAGAGTGGTATGTGTGAAAATACATTTTCTTTTTCAAGTTAGTATACTAGGTATAGGGCTACCATGGGCTACTACTAACTAGGCCTAGTTAGTAGAGGCCTAGCCTATGGCCTAGAGAGGCCTAGACTAGGCACCAGTAGTAAGGCCTCTCGATGCTCTAGTAGGCTAGGTCTAGGCTAGTGTAGTAGTAGGGAATACATATAATTTCGGTCGCGCCTCATTTTTTCGAACAAATATGGAGCGCCAATAGAGTTGCAAAAACGCAAAATCTAATAATTTTTAATGCCAGGTTGATCAATTGGTTTATCATACGTTTTTTGTTCGCCGTGGCTAGGCTAGTATAGGCCTAGGTACCACATGATAAATACAAAGTTGAATATAAAAAAACCCCCAAAAAATAGCACAAAAACTACTTATTCTCAGTATCATAAAAAACTTTATTTGAGGAAAATTGAGCCACTGGTTACGGTTTTATAAACATTTGAAGTCTATGCAGCTGTCAATTGTGAGACGCACTAGGCTATACAACCCCCGGGAAAGGTGCGTCATGGTTGCGTCATTTACCGTAATATTTTGACGCAGGGTACCGTCAAAAACCCATTTTGGTCAGTCACACTTTGAAAAATAGGTGCGTCTATGTCCATCATTACAAAATGCTGACATAAACAAATAACGCCCTCTAGCGGCTGGAAATTTGCTTGTTTAAAAACATACGAACCCTGTTATCAAGTGTCAAAAACTGAATATTAATTAAACTGACAAAATACATAAAAAAATAAAAATTCGCTCATATGAACTTACCCATATATACCTTATATACACACACACACACACACACACACACACACATATTTATATATGTACTCATACTGTACCACAGACATACAGATACATACATACTTACATTTTATACATATAAATATGCATACTGAACTGATATAAATCATTATATCTTACATCAATAATATTAAAACAAATGCCTAAAGAATATTGCCTCTGCTACGATGTCCGGGTACCCTGTATGCTTAAAGTACTTCACATAGACCTCAAAAATGGCATTGGTGGTTCACTTTTATTAAAATGATTAAGAATCCAGCTACACAACGAGGAGAACTTGACGTTCGACGACTATATTAAATAATAGTGACGTCATGACGTTCCAGATTCTACCGCGTTTGTACTTGTAATGGGTGCGTCATAATGTACAGTCAAGTACAGTCACTTTCAAGAGATGGTCCGTCACAAAATAATTTTTTGGTGCGTCAATTTCACACAATGGTCAGTCACATTTTTGACGGAGGGGTGCGTCATGGCATGCAAATGTATGACGCACATTTGACAAATGACGCACCCTTCCCGGGGGTCGTATAGTGCGTCTTACAATTGACAGCTGCATTATGAGTGCGTGAATAGCAAGTTGCATGTTAACAATAATATTTCTGTCACTTTTTCCCATATATTTCTGTTAATTTTTGTAAATGCTAAAAAATAGTGTACATTTGATTGTAAATTTTTACTGCAAATTACATTGGTCGTGTACCCTTTATATACGACGACCCGAAAAATTTATAAATTTTTTCAGATGACCTTTGACCCACAATTCTGAAAATAGAATTAAAACTATCCCTCACCCCCCACCCCCCAATAGACGAATTTCATTGGCCATTATGCATGACGTCATCCTCTTGCAACAAAAACTAGCATCGTCTCACAATTCTCTCGAAATCATCCTATGGTTAATATCCACTTCAATCCTTAAATATTTAACTATTTTTTTAGATAATCATTAGCTAAAAGTATATTTTAATACTTTACAGTAAGTATCATTTAGTTAACTTTTTGAACTTATATTTATTTTATTTACATGAAAAATATTGCCGTTTATATGCAGCACTTTCGTTAAGATTGTTATGGTTTACCTCGTGTACACGATGGCCGATCAACAGCTGATTGTCGGTTTTGCGGTGCCAAAAAAAAATATTGCTACGCCTCGTATTACATTCATATTTGGCAAATAAACTCTTAGATATATAAACTAATCTTTGTTATTAAAAAAATGAACTTTATTACTCGCAATTCTCTGGAAAAAAACGACAAATTTTAATGAAATTTTAAAAAGTTTATAACTTCGATAAAAGTTGACCGATTTCGGAAAATATCAAAATGGTGTACTACTTCGACCCCTGAGTGACCTGATTGACCTGATGAAAACGTCTCAGCCAATCAAAAAGCATTTTATATGAATATTTTCTTAAGGCACGTTTGGCTGAACTTGGCTAATGACACTAGTTGAAGTGCGTGACGTCACGCATCGTGTGGTGCCTATTCTAGTAGGGTAGCTAGACCAGCTTATGACCGGTTGAGCCGCCGGTCATTTCAATGAAACGCCAAGCGCGTCTCTCAGTGAATGTAGTGTGTTAATTGCGGTGTATTTCAATTAACTTATTCGTTATTTGTACTATTTTGTTAAATATTTTTGGGGAATATTTCAATTAATTTACTTGTTTTACTCTTTTATTAATTCGCCGTGGCTAGAGATACGGTACCGTATCGGAACTTCCGAATGCTAAAGGTACGGTAAATGATATTACGTCATGATTAGCCAATAGAAATGACCGACTCGATTTTGGCTTTTTTGCAAAGTCGACATCGCGATCATGAGAAACGTGGCGCGAAAAATTTACGATCAAATTTATGTCATAAAAATTTAGGCCCATTTCATGTATTTCGATTGGGGCTTATCACAATGTTTGGGTTAAAAATCCTTTCTGTTATTCTTGCGTATTTTATGGTCTACCATAGAGAATGGTCTACTAAGGCTAGGCTTAGGCCTAGGGCCTAGCCCGAATACCCGCCTAGGGGCATACTTATACTATAGGCATACTACTAGGCTAGGTTTAGGTAATTTTCATTGGTAGCTAAGGCCTAGGCCTGGCTTCTACTATTAAAATAGTTTATTCTCGCTTGATGTCTCCAAATCTAGCAAAACTGCTATCCTTTTTATTTGCTATAGGTAGGCAGAATCATTAAAATTTGAAGTTGCAAATATTTTTCCAAATTTAGCTCTATATTAAAGAGCTACAAATTTGAAATAAAATGAAGGTTCAATCATTGCAATTGGGTAACTAGAAGCAAAGTTACACCTTTTTAAATATTTTATTATTTTAGAAAATTGAGGAAACTTTTTGTATTCGACAATTGTGACCAGTGGCCCAAATAATGTAATGTATTTTGCTCATTTTAGACAATACAAACATTACAAAGATACTATACAAAGTAATAATTGTTTTAAATAACTTTTTTATTTTCTTTTAACTGTAACTGCGCAAAATCATGCACTACCATGTAAAGTGAAACAAAATGGCCGCCAAATTTAAAATGGCCGCCAAATCTAAAATGGCCGCCAAACCCAAAATGGCTGCCTAATATTTAAAAAAAAAAGATTATACAGTTTATTTTTTTTTACTAAATAGGTGGCTAATAATTCACTTTGTTTACATGTATACAAAATGGCTGCCAAAATCCAAGATGGCCGCCAACAATCAGCTTTTACAAAATTAATTTGTTGTTGAGTAACAAGAAGATAAATTAAAGTCAGGCTCCGGTGGAAAAAAAATGTTTGATATGATACAGAAAAGTCGGTGATGGGGCTGTTCTACATGCCGCTGATGAGTGAATTGTACTCTGCTTTATATGTTATTTTCCATTTTTCTGAAAATTGATTGTGACTGGTCTGTATCATATGTTATTTTTAAGAAACTTGAGACGCTCCTGTAAAGATTTAATCAGATGTTTTGTTCTATTTTTATTGGCAATTTGATCATTGTTGTGCTAGGCCTAGGCTAGCTTACGCCTCGTTGACTGAATGATTTTCCAAGGCCTGAGAGCAGGGCTTTGGCCCCTTGGTCTTCGTTTCAGGTCAGTGGCTGACTTGGCTGGAAAGTTTACTTATACCTACAGCAGGGAAATGTTATTGAACTTTATCAACCGTTCCTACAAACTACAACCCGCATTAATTAGATTTCTTAGGGAAAATAACAATAATAATAAGAGGCTGTAGGGCTGGTAGGCGTGTCACTCGCCACCGAATACCAGTTGTAAACATAAAGAAGAGCCCTCCCAAAATGACATGCCCTACGAATAACTTAATTAAAATACCAGTTAATGATATAATGGTAATAATACTTAACAAAATTTGCACTGTGGAATGCACGTTCAATAAAATCTAAAGTTGGCTCCATTTGTGATTTTGTAAACACGATGATATCGATATATTAGCTCTCACTGAGACCTGGCTTACAGGTAGTGAACGTGACGATCGGGCAATTGCAGATTTAATGCAAAGTTTACCTGATCACAAGCTAATTTATCAAGTTCGTACTCACCGTGGTGGTGGAGTAGCCCTCTTGCATAAGACTGGATTTAATGTGAAACCGACTGGGGGTGATACTATGTTCCAAGTCTTTTGAATACATTGACTTAACTATTGATTACCAATCTACCGGTTTCAGAATTGTTGTTATTTACAGACCTCCTCCTTCTGCTAAAAGCTTACATCAACCATGTTCTTAAATGAGTTTTCACTATTCGGTGAGTCATTATCATTGACAAGCTCAAACCTACTGATCGTGAGTGATTTTAATATACATGTAGATGTAAAGGAAGATAGGGATTCAATGGATCTCTTCCAACATATTACACTTCCTACACATAAACGAGGACACACGCTTGATCTTGTATTGTCACCAAAGACAGAATGTTTTGTACTTGGTTCATCTGTAAAATATGATCTTCCTTCTGACCATGCGGCCGTCGTAGTAAACTTGAATGTTGGTCGTCCTCCGGCTACGGTTAAATACACTGAAAGACGTAACATAAATAAAATTGACCAATTTCATTAGAGATATTAATCTGTCTATTTCTTATCGATGAAACAGAGGATGTTGACTTGTTGACATCTCTGTACAATACTACCCTTCATGATATTTTAGACGTCCATGCTCCGGTTATTAAGAGGAGTATAATATTAAAACCTAAATCACCCTGGTACACCGAAGACCTACATGCCTCAAAACGGGCAAAATGCAGATGTGAACGTAAATGGAGGAAAACTAAACTGGTCATACACAGGGAAATATATGCACACGCATGTAGAGTATATAACCTTACTTTAGATAATGCCAAATGTGAATTTTTTAGATCTAAGATCAAAGCATGTAATCAACGTCAACTTTTCAAAATGATTGACGATCTTACAGTTATCAAACCTAAATTGGTAACTCCTAATCCATGATGATAAAAGTGTACTTGCAAATTTATTTGTTGAGGCCTTTGCTAAGAAGGTTTCAGATCTTCGCGCTAGCATAGTGTCCAGCGAAGAAACAGATTCCCAATGTATGTCTGTTTTTTCTGCTGTCCCCCAGAATCCTTGTAATTCGTCTCTTGCCAGTTGGTAACCTGTTGATCAAGATGAATTATGTGAGTTAAAACTATGTTCTAACAATAAGTCCAGTGATCTTGATCCTCTACCTACTTCACTTCTGAAAAAATCCATTCTTGTTTTATTACCAGTCATTACACGTATTGTGAACTTAAGTTTAACTAAAGGAGTATTTCCATCTTTGTTGAAGACTGCAAATATATTCTTAAGGACATTCTTATTAAGGATCATAAATTGAATCCCAATATTTTCACCAACTACAGACCAATATCAAATTTACCTTACCTTTACATTACAACGTCTTGTAAGTATCCAACTCCAAACTTACCTTCAGGAAAATGACCTTCTTCCAAGTCGTCAATCTGCTTATCGCTCAAATCACAGTACGGAAACGGCACTTATAAAAGTGAAGGATGATATACTGAACACTTTAGATAAGAAGCAGGAGACTCTCCTCTTCCTTTTGGATTTCTCATCTGCCTTTGATACCGTAGATCATGGTATAATGTCTCAAAGGCTTACATCTGACTTCGGTATTAGTGGATGTGCACATAGGTGGCTGATGTCATTTTTAACTGGTAGGACACAATTGGTTATGTTGGGCAATGTGTCATCTCGATCTCAATCGTGGTGTACCCCAAGGGTCTGTACTGGGGCCACTACTCTTTATTATGTACTCAGCACCCATTATACGTATTGCTGAATCACATGGAGTAGAATGCATGGTATATGCAGATGATGTACAATTGTACACCACCTGTTCGCATTCCAATAGAAGTCTTGCACTTAAAAGGGTCATCACATGCATCCAACACATAAAATCATGGGCTTGTTCTAATCATTTCTTCCTCAATGAGAGTAAAACTAAGTTCATTCACTTCACCTCACGTTTTAATAAAAACGTGTCAACGATTCAAACTGTCACTATAGAGAATACGACTATATCAGCAAGTCAATCTGTCCGAAACCTTACATTAAAAAACAAAATATGTGCCATGTAACAATAACAAAGGAAAATAATAACAATATTGATAATAGGCCTAATAATAATATGATGAAAAGGTAAAGCTTTTTTTTTTTAAAGTACTATATAACATACCTAGGATATTGTCGCAAACATGGTTTTGTGATCCTCGGACATATCCACCATTCCTTTCCATGACGGTTGCCTTGCATCGTGCAGTCTTCATGGCACATCTCCAAGTTACAGCTGGTCTCCGTTTATCCACCTTCAAAGTATACTCGTAACCTAAACAGTCAAACAGTTTTGCCTGTTCAAAAAAAAAAAGAAAGTTAGTTCAACATTAGAAAATTATTAAAAACGTTTAAAAGTGTTTAAAATGCAACTTTACCTTCCCTTGTTTAGATGCTCCTTCGACTACCGTATAGGTTATCGCCGGTTCTTCAAGTTCTCTGTCTCTTATACACATCTAGATGTGTATAAGAGACAGACCCAATGATGACATTCTTTGGGTCACACAAAGCAATGTTCTCTAAAACTTCTTTAATTGTGTCATTTGTTTCCAGGATTAGGTGATTGGTTGCTTAACACCTCATCCACGGCCCAGTTACATATTTATCAATTAATCCCAATGCCCTTAGAAATGGAATTATCTTCCCATCTTTATAAACATTGTTCACGGCCATATGAAGGCTGTTTTGTGGCTTCAGGTACTTGCTAAAAAATACTTGTATTGCATTGCTGTAATGAAATGCTAAACCAGCATCAACAAAGAAAATATTAAAGCGATTTCCTACCCATCTCGGGAAGAGTGTGGTGTTTTCCCCTGCACCGAAGCCTCTTTGTCTTAGAAAATGAGGTAGCTCTTTGGGTAGACCACACCCATTGTCATGGAATAATTTATCCACAGATCGAATAAGGGCTTGGGCTTTACACTCGCCTTGATTTGAAAATGGATACTGAAGTCCATCGCCCCAGAGTCCTACTTCTAGCACTTTCAGTTTATTTGCACACTGTTTGTGGATGGTGTCTAGAGGGTGGACTGCACATCTAAAAGAATTAATGTTTTTACCAGTAATGTTTGCTAATTCTCTATCATTAGCACCATTTACTATGCATCTGTCAGTCATAGTGTTAGTGATCTCCTTCATGATGTTCGGGTTAACACCATTCACAATATCTTGTATACTTTCAAAATATTCATCGGCAGTACCCCCTGCAGTTTCCACTATACCTAATGAGTAATTTTCCCTTTCAGCTGTTGACACTTCCACTTCCACTAGGTGTTTGCCGTTTTTCGTTGTTCCATCATATTTGATAGTAAGGTTCTTTTGTCCACTCAGAGTCTCTCGAAGAAACTGATTTGACACGGATTCCATTTCAGAAGCTATATGATTTTGTGAACTTTTTGATGGTAGTTTTCCGTCAAGCTTCCCATCAGTCATTGTTGTAATCACTGCCGCTATTGCTGGCCAACACTGCCCTCGGCAACACCCAGTGTTTGCAGGTACATGCTTACTTCTTTTACATTAGGATGAATCCGATTACCATTTCTTGTTTTTACAACATTCTCCTGCTGCTGATCTTGTGCATCAACTAAGTCATCATCAGTTGCCAAAATGATGTGAGCGATGCCTTCGTTGTGAAGATCACCTCGAAGAAAGCCAGGTGCGATGTGTTCATCATCTAGAACAAAGTTGAGGTCCCTTGGTTGGTTTGGTCGAGTCAGTTTTCGTTTTAGATTCGCCTGGCATGCCAAATTTCTTGGAGTGGGCAACGATGGATGAAGCACAACATTTCCAACGCCAATTTCCTCATGAAGTATCTGCTTAACAATCACTGCCGCCGAATCAAACGGACGATCCAAGGCTTGTTGTTTCAAATTCCTGCGGAATACTGCAACCTTTTCACGACCTAAAAAGAAAATATATAGGAACATGTATACATAATCTTTCCATTGATAGAGCTCGCATATCAAACGCATTACATTAAAAAACAAAATATGTGCCATGTAACAATAACAAAGGAAAATAATAACAATATTGATAATAGGCCTAATAATAATATGATGAAAAGGTAAAGCTTTTTTTAAAGTACTATATAACATACCTAGGATATTGTCGCAAACATGGTTTTGTGATCCTCGGACATATCCACCATTCCTTTCCATGACGGTTGCCTTGCATCGTGCAGTCTTCATGGCACATCTCCAAGTTACAGCTGGTCTCCGTTTATCCACCTTCAAAGTATACTCGTAACCTAAACAGTCAAACAGTTTTGCCTGTTCAAAAAAAAAAAGAAAGTTAGTTCAACATTAGAAAATTATTAAAAACGTTTAAAAGTGTTTAAAATGCAACTTTACCTTCCCTTGTTTAGATGCTCCTTCGACTACCGTATAGGTTATCGCCGGTTCTTCAAGTTCTACCACCGGGTTGGGTTGTGGATAAGGGTTTTCCAAATCATCTAATTAAGTCTTCTTTTGGCTCAACAGGATTTCTCTCGTTGAGCCATACACTCGTTGCATGACCAATGAAGGTAACCGTCTTCCATTCCTTGCCGATATTGCTCTCGCGTTATCCCAGTCCCATATACTCGATGTTGCCACCTCTCGCACTCTTCACACAACTGGTTCCTTGCACTCGATACAATCGTACATGATTGATATTGATAACTACAGTAAGAAAAACTAATTGAAAGTAACAGTGTTGGCATTTTTGCATCATTTTATAAGGAATTTAGCAAAATTTGCAACAAAGGTGCGTTTTTAAACAAAAGTGTATTGTTTTAACGCAAAGCATGCCACCGCAAGCGCTGCCCATGGAATCACGCGCTGGTACTGCTTTGTAGATTATCTGTTGTTCAGCATTTTATTGTCTCATTTGCACATACAGTACTTTGAAATCAAACACATTTTTTTTCTTTTCAGAAATCATGAAATGTAAATTTAATATAAATTTAATTATCAATTCAATACAACTTCCACATCATTTTCAATTACACAACTTATACATTTTTATAAATGTTTCCGAAAAACAAAAACCAAACGAAACAAACACATTAAAGAAATAATACACTTTAAATATATTTATTTAAACTTTACAAGTTACACATTATGTTATTGTTTTATAAACACTTTTGATTCAAATTTTCAATTACAAAACTTATTACTTATTACTTATACTTATTTTTATTAATCAAGTTATTACATTTTTAATACGATTTTGCAATTATACAACTTCATTTATTTCATTTATTTTTATAAAAATGTAGTACATAAAATAATCAAAATTCTAATTTTCAATTACACAACTTATACATCACAAACAGCAATACAAGCAAATCAACGACTGTGGGATGAATATGTAGCTGGTATCCGGGGGGTTCATTCACTGATGACATCGGCAAGCCGACTGATCAAATACTCAGCAAATTAACCATGGAAGATAAAACAAAAATAATTAATAGAGCATTAATAAAACAGTAATAAGTAAAATTAGTAAAACCAATTTGATTTTAAATAGACAGATGACTATAAACAATAAATTTAAATGTGTTAGGCCTATGTTATTTTACAGTATTTACTATGGTTTTGTAATTTATATATTTTTATTTTTGTACTATTTGTTAAACTTATATATAATAAATAATTTAATAAAATAGTACAAATAATGAATAAGTTAATTGAAATACGCCGCAATTAACGCACTACATTCACTGAGAGACGCGCTTGGCGTTTCATAGAAATGACCGGCGGCTCAACTTGTCGGCGACTCAACCGGTCATATGCCGCTAGACCTAGGCTATGCCTAGGCCCTAGGAGCACACAAAAAAATTATATTCTTAATTGTATTCAAATATAATTATGTAAAGAACACATTGATGTGAGAAATCTATTGTACTGTTTAAATGACAAAACTGGTTGAATATTTACTGTACAGCACAGGTGGGCAAAGTGCAGCCCGCTGGCCTCATGCGGCCCATCAGCTATTTTTTTTGCGGCCTGCGACTATGAATTGAAAGTATGCTCCCAGCGGGAGCGTGTGTCTACTGCCTTATATAGGAGTTTTTGTTTTTTTAATTTTATCTTATGTTCTTCAATATTCTGTATAGACCTACTACTATATTGCACTAAAAACACTTTAAAAATGAGTAACCCTTGGAGTTACCACGTTATGTCGTTGATCACGAAGAGTACTACCATGTTCTAGAGGGCATCCTTTAAATGATGGTAAAAGGTGTTTGTGGCGAACGCGTGGTGCATCTCTATAATGCTTGTTCGAGTTTCGAACGCAATTTTGTTCGAGTTCCGAATGCTATTTGATTGTCAATAGAGCACCCCCTACCTTGTGGTAGTAGTATCCATCATGCCTAAACCAGATTTACCCTTTTCCGCCATCTTTAATTGCTACATCATGACATAGTGTCTACACCCCCGTTGGGGGCAGTAGACACAAAAACGCCATGTTTGCGGCCGCCAATCAAAATTGGCTAGAAAACACCTCGTTTTTGACGGCCCTACACCAATTATGTAAAAAGTAACATTAAAACTGAGAATAAAGTGATGTAAAAGCAGTGCTTGGAGGTTTTTTGGAAGCTCACTGGAAACATCAAAGCTTGTTTGTGGCCGTCAGTGTTAAATCAAAAATTCACTTTGGCCCTCCGACCGATTTTTATGCCCACCCCTGATTTACAGAGTTATTCTAGATTTAATAAAATAAATTTTTTTCCTGATTTACGCATATTGGCCTATCTTGAATTTGTAACCTTATGCTTATGTACAGTTTAGCTAAGCCTAGACGCGATGTCTCCTCCATCTGCACGCGTTTTGGTAGGCTACGTGATGACACATCACTCGTATTGCAGCCTAGAGTGCCTCAGACTCTACGTAGCCTACGGTATTTATACACTCGGGGCACAGATTCTTATTAAAAACATTACATAAAGTTAATATATTATTAATCTTTGATATTTTTTTGAAATTTGGAATTTTATATTCCAAATCGGAAATATCGGAGAACATCGTCTGAGTGTTTGCTTTTTTGTAATTACCCAATCAGAGTCCAGGAAAAGGACCCTGTGACCCCAATTTTTTCCTGATATGGTAACAGTTTTTTTGGGATTTTGACAATCACCCTCACACGGATGTACTCCTAGCTAGCTAGGGATACGGTACCGTATTTATCTTCAATTTCCTAAACGTAAGATAAATTGCATCATTCAAGAAAATACTGTGCATCATCCAATAAAATGCCGCCACCAGTGTGACGTCATTGTTCAAGAAGACTCGTGAAATCGCTCACTATTGTTGAACGAACATATCCTGTGTCGTGGTCTCACAAAAATACATTTAAAACAGTTGTAAATAACAATGTTTTTTCCCTGATGTGAAAGTGTACCTCCAAGTAGGGAGTTGTTACTTAACAACTCCCTGCTCAGATAGAAAACTAAATTACACACCATAATTAATGTCAAACTATTGAATCCCAACACGATGGCGTGTATTAATTCTTGGATATTTATTTGAATTTTATTGGGTTCACACAACAATGGCAACCATCATATTAGTGCACCCAGAATACCAATAAAATAAACTTACAAAAAAACAAAAAGAAAATGCTAAACTAAATCTTATTACTAAAATTTTACCCTAAATATTAATCTAATCAATAACTCTCAATAATGGAGTATGCGATTTCAATTTATACAAAGTCACAAATATATTGGAAGCAAAGCTGTGTAGGCCTAGCCCTTTTAAATTAAGAGATATTAGTTCTTTAAAAAAAACAAAACTTAATCTAATCAAAAACTCTCCAATAACTTTTCACATTAGGTTTGGTCAAATGTTACATTATATCAGGAAAAATTAAAATGAATTGTGGAGGGTCTGTGATTGTACCATCCTTTCACATACGAAAGCTAACACATTGTTACTGTATACAGTGGTGTTACATAATATAATGTATTGATAGAAGATTTACACTAAACAGTATCAGGAAAAATCGAATGAATTATACTTAGACCCTATATTGTATAGGGTCTGTGATTATACTGTCCTTTCTCATATGAAAGCTAACACATTTTATGAAAAAAATCTACCGTTTCTCTGAATAGAGATTCTTGTCATTTGATATTTTATTTTTAAAAAAACCCTTTTTCTAAATAGAACAGTCCAGCGTCTTTCTAACTATATCAAAAGATTATATTATTTTAGGTTGAAGTCATGTAGTATCCTAGGCGCCGTGCAATGGACTTCATTTCATGGTTTTTAACTTTTTGGAAAAAGTTAATTGTTTTCTAGGCACCGTGCAATAGACAAAAAGTGGATGGAAGTAAAAATTCACTGTGGAACTAAATTTCTATGAGAAGTGACGAATTGCGGTTATTTTCATTCAAGGCTTATTCCAAAGTGTATCGCAGTTAAAAACTGAATTACAACAAATTGTTATAAATATAATTTACAGATATAAAATATTACAAATATAAAAATATTATATATACTGTATATTTAAAAAATTTAACACATTGGTTAATAACCAATATCATGTGATACAAAATCTACCAATTAAATAACAAGGATCTATATTACTTTAGGTGTGTTATAATAATTAATATTAAATGGTTAAAAAGAATTTTATTTGATTTATCACATATTACAAACAAATATTACTAATAAGTTGAGTTGGACTTTGCATAACCAGGGCACCAAAGTTCCTGATAGTTTTTTATCGATATCTGGCCTACTGTCATAATGTTTGTATATGATGATGACATATTTTTGTATTTAGAGAATATAATTGCCCTTAATGAAAGTAAACAATAAACATGTTAAAAAAACTTTATTGAATTCTTCAGTGTTCAGCAGCACTATCTTATATCATTGCAGGTATTATGTGCCATAAGTCCCAACCATTACTGGGTTCACGCTAACCGATCGCCAAGTCGCCATGGGCGAAAACAATTTTGAATTGGCGAAACAAAAAACAACTACTTTAGCCATTTTGGCGAAAGCTTAAAAATAATAAAAATGTTTTTTTTAAATACTTGCTGAAATACATTATTTCTTTCGTCCGACCTCTCCATGGAAATATTTTCCGTTGGCACGATCAAGGCCAAGATCTCCATTTTACGCTACTCCATTGCCAGTGCCATGCGACGTTTATGTGTGTTGTTCTATTAGTGTGACTGCAAACGTCACTGTGTGCATCGCAAATTATTTTGTTATTTTAAAGTGGGCAGCGTAACAATCAGCTAGATGGTAACGACTAATTTCTATGTTCACGACGGTCGGCTAGCTGTTAGCGTGCCCCAAGTGTCCAAGTGCACACAGCAGAACTAAAGCAGCCGACTGTCGGGTAAATAATGACTTTCGAGCTTGGGGTTTTTCCTTGAATGCCTGGATGATTTCAGTGTCAATGGCCAGGCCAGGCTAGGCCATGTGCGATGGTTAAAAAATCTAATCAGTTATTATCGTTTTATTATAGTCAATTATGAAGATTATATTCAAATGTGTGTGTAATACTTTTTCAACATGAACCATGGGGGTCACATTTACACTGGTTATGATTGACTTTCCGCACTATTTTTTGCTGTATTAATCAGCACGATCTACGTCCGTAACGAGTACACAGAGCTTAAAGTGACGTCGACGACGGTGACGGTGCGGTTTAATTTCCCAACGCGACTGTGACACATTTATTGATCGGTGAAACTTTAAACCAACGACGTATGCTGATGGTGATCGTGTAGGTTTCAAAGCAGTATAAGTTATTAAAAAATTGTAAGCCTAACTGAAATATTCCTTGAATGAATGCATAAAATAAATGTCGCATCTCTCAAGTAGGCCTAGACTACATTCCTTGCTCCATGAGTGTTTTTTTGTCTACCTTTACCCATATCATATCAGCTCTGATGCCAATTTTTCAATTACCTGAGTGAGACCAAACAATCGATCGAGAGTTTTGTGTTAATAAATATTTTTGTTCAGTTAGTGTGTTGTATGTTTTTGATTACAATGCTGTATTTGTGAACAGTAAATCATTTACAGTAATTTCTTTTATTTTCTATTTACTACAAATGTAATGGTGCAGCTTAACAATAACAAAAAAAGAGATTTGACATGGATTAATTCGAATTAGGGATTGATAAGTGGCTAAAACAATTTTTAACATTTTAGCCAATTATGGCTAAACAAATATCCAATTGGCTAAATTTTCTTTTTTAGCTTTAGCCAATTGGCTAAACAAAAATGAAAGTTAGAGTGAACCCAGCATTACTATCACAAATATTGATATTGTAATTTTCTTTGCTATTAATAGGCTTATGTTAACCCAATAGCGGCAGCAAGAGCCAAAGGTCCCGTTGATACGGGAGGATCAACTATACAGGATTACCTAAACAGACCAGGGAGGCCGACATGGTGAGTTACATGATCGTTGCTTAAATTCTACTGTAGCCCTGGTTACAGTACTATCCACTAATATTCAGGATTACCCAAACAGACCAGGGAGGCCCACATTGTAAGTACAGGTAGTACTGTACATGATGACTGTTTATTGCTACTGTAGCCCTGGTAACTATCCACTATTCAGGATTACCTAAACAGACCAGGGAGGGCCACATTGTAAGTAGTACCTGATCACTGCTTAAATTATTACTGCAGCCCTGGTGATTACCATATTCAGGATTACCTAACAGATCAGGGAGGCCCACATTGTAATAACAGTAGTACGTGATCACTGCTTAAGTTACTACTGTAGCCATAGATTTGTAATTTAAAAAAAAATTAAAGGTCATTTTTGTCCATTTTGTTACCTGGGTTGCTAATGGAGTGGATATAAATATAGCCATAGTTTTGAAGAGGACATGTATTTTACATTAGAGTGTTTGAAAAAAAACCAGATTTGCTCAAGTATTGAACATCAACTCTTCAATTTCAAATGTGCTAAAATACCACCAAACTTTCCTTTAAATATTTACCAAAATGCATGCAACAACCTACAAATTTCACTTAAATCTACAAATGAAGTTTCTGAGATACAGATTGTAGTAGTATACTTAAACTGGAAAAAAGGGTTTAGCTTTTGAGTTTCTTTTTATTATTGTGTGCAGCATTTTATGTTTCTTTACTTTGTTCCAATCCAATAATTTTATTATATCAAAAAGCAGCATAAGCTGAATTGCATGATATTGACAAGGCATTCATTAAAACACAATACAAAAATTAAAACTTTTGATGAAACTATTGATGAAAAATATATCAATATAAGTATTAAATAAACAATTGTTCAATATGAAAAAAAAATGTTATTTGAAATTATGTAATTTTTATTTTATTATCTCATTGTAAAATATTTAACATTTATATGGATTTATCAATTTAAGAATTTCCACCAAAGGGTCGTCAATGATTGCTAAATGTCCTTTTGTTTGAATGACTAAAAACGTATTTTGCTTAAATTCAGGGAGGAATTCAAAGAAAAACTTGATAAACGTAACCATGGATCCAGTACACTTGCTGACTGGGAAAAGAAAATGAATGAGGTATAAATTATTTTTTGCCTTTGTTTAATTTATACATGCATGTAAATTATACAAGCATTAGTTATGTATTAATTACAAGAGCTTTCCATCAAAAATTGCACCTAGTTCATCTAGTGGCAATTATGTCTATGCTAATATTTTTTTCTCTTCAGCAACATAAGGAAGACCTCAGGAAGAACAGAGAGAAGTTACTAAATAAAGCTTTAAAAAAGAAGAAAAAAGAAGTAAGTTTACTAGAAGATAGCACTATTTAATTAATTATTCATTCCTTTTGGATTGGATAACAATTTCTGTTGATAATATATCAATAAATTAAATTAATACAATGTAACAGATTGAGCTTTGAATTTGAAGTACATGTTTTCTAGTTGAAAAGGAATATATTCATAGTGGGGCGTTTATTCAAATAAATATGGTAATTGATTTTTGGACTGGACTCTAGGCCCCTTGTTCACAATGATGTGCACTTGTGGTACACCATTCAGAAAATAGTATAGGTGATCATATTCTGATTAAATAGTTTTATGTGATCACATTGTATTATCAAACATTATAACAATTTTAAAGCTTTTGTATATTAATTTATTGACATAACCTCCTTGAGTAAGGAAAAAACAATATTTTTTTAAAATTTTGTCTTGCAGAAGAAAATGAAGAAAAAGAAACGACACAGGGTATTGTAAAAACAACCTTATTCAGTAGATTTCATTGACTGTAGAATTATTTTCTCATTTTTTCTAGATAAAATGAATACCATTCAAAAATAAAAGCCGCAAATTTTATACGCGATTCTGCTACCGAAATTTGGGGTGCGGCCTATACACTGGTCATCAACCTACTCCAAAAAATGTTAGATTGTGAACCGTTGTGAAAATCAGGCGCCATCTGTCTAGGCATAGAGTCTAGGTTAGGCTCAGGGTAGCCCAATTAATTAGCCTAGGGTAGGATTGGTTTTTAGTCTTATAGTATTTGAATTATACACACTACATTTCTATGACATTCAAGCAATGGTTTGTGTTGTCTAAATAATTATTTTCATATTACGTTCATTCATAAAAAATGTTTGGAACACGTTTCTGTTTGAACCCGCTTCGCTCAAAACAATAACAAACGTTTTGTCGGTCCTTGTTTAATATGATTTCAGAATAAAAACTTGCGAAATTAATGAGTGTTATAAAAACATGAGTTTTCATAAGTTGTAATACTTTTTTGACTGGAATTTAACTGTAGAAAGCCATACCATCATCATATCATCTTCTGCCCATACGTAAATTTTGCATCATGTGGTACTTCTCAGTTCTGTTATTGTTCATAATATGTGGTGTGTGATGCTGCATGCTTTGCACGTTGGGTTGTGAGTAGCAATGACTTTAGGCCTAGATATACCAATATTTTTAATGCAATACTTGCTGTTATTAGTCACCATAATAATAGAATGATTGATTGAAATGGATAAATATACTCACTATTAATTATTTTATATTTTGTTAAACTTTAACTAAACTGATGTTAAAAATTTGACGCAGCACCACCGTCTATCGAGAAATGGGGATTAAGTTATCCAGAAGTTTACACGTATTTCCAGTTGTTTGTTGTTTAATAATCGGTCAATAAAGTTGAAATTTCTTCATTTGAATATATGTAAATAATGTCAATGTTTCAAAATGATTAAAAACTTGATATAATGGGAATGGTTTGGAACCTTAATATATCGTGTCCTAATTAGGGGTGTGTCTTATACTCCGGAATATACGGTAAGTTTAATAGGGCGAGACTTTTTTTTATGCCTTGTTTAGCAAACCCGCCACCCGCCAATAATGATAGTTTTGAATAGAATATTAAAAGTTTGCTTTTGGCCGATTATTGCACCCGTTACCACGAAAAAAAATAGAAATTTCGGGAAAAAAATAAGATGTGTATTTCTTCCTAATTATATATATATATATAGCATTTAACCATCCAATTACTAAACTGTTATTTACAATAAAATTTTATTTTTATTTTCTCCTCCATTGGCAAAACTATCTTAAATCTTTGGAAAAATAAGTTTGCAAAACAAGGTATAAAAAAGTCTCGTCTAGAATAGAAATAACTATTCAAAATGGTGTAAAGAATTCCTTGCTTGTATTTGTAGTTGACTTGTTGACTTAATAGCTAATGTTCTCTCCTTTATTTCATTTTTTGTTTAAGTCGCCTTCTCCTTCATCTTATTCGTCATCTTCTTCAGATAGTGAATCAGAAACACAGGTGAGATATTTTGAAGTGCAGTACACACAGAATTTAGAACAGCATTTGAATTTGATATCTGCTCTCACATGTTATTATTTACTGTATGTTTCAGAATTCCCTTTTTACTTTACTGCTTGGTAGTGATGATGGGGAGGGACATGTGTAGTTGCATAAAACATTGACTGTAATTGCTATAACTCAACAAAACCTAGTATTCTCGCATGTAAATGCACACACAATGAAGTACTGTATCCAGGCACGTTGATAGGTATCATGTGTAGAATGTCCAGTGATTACATTACAAACTGCCAATGATGTAAATAATGCTCACACAAACTGGCAAATTCATTAATACGGTAATTATTTGTTGTGTAGTAGATGCCTTATAATGGCATTTTTTGAATTACATAATAAACACAAAATGTTGCTTTAAAGTATTTCTAACCAGAGATTTGTGTTTTACAGGTGATAATTTTCCAATCATATAATTAAAAATTAAGGATTAAATATTCCTTTTTTTGTCCAATTCCAATTGTTTGAAATTGGAAATTTTGGCTGGGCCCTTGGGGACCCGTGGCAGCCACAGCGCAGTGTGTGACCCTGCTATAATTTTTGCTATTACAGGTAAAGAAAAAAAAGAAGAAACGGAAGAAAGACTCTTCAAGAAGTAGGGAACGTTACTCTGGGAGTTCAGATGAAAGGTACAAATTTATTTGTCTTCGCTTCCAAATTGTCATTTATCTAATTTCAACTGTTAATCTTGTGTTTATACTATTACACCATTGAAATCAGAAGCAGTAGACAATAGATCCATCCATTTAAGGAGAGCACCTGCAAGGCCATACTTAAAAAGCTATTTTTTAGAATAAAATTATAAATTTGAACTGGAGCACTTGTACTTCCCTGCTATCCACACTACCACATCATCTGAAATCTTCTCTTTTTTTATACTGCTTCAACAAATTCGTTTAAATAGCTGGCAGTATATACAAAGTGTGATCACAAGAGCTTAACACCTATAAAATACATCACCTGGTGATGAGATTCTGTTATTTTATGCTGTACACTGTGAAAACAAAAACCAGTCAGAAGTTGGGAAAAAATCTATTTATAGATACTAATACCATTATGTTAAAAGGTTGAAATAATTACACTGATAACTTTAAGTTGCTTTAGGTTATTTCTACTGTTAATTTCAGGGTAAATTGTAGGGTATGCTAGGGGCCATTGAAATAGAGTTGTCTAATAAGAAAAGTTTGATGTATTACATTGCAATCAAAGACTGTTTTTTAGTCAAAATACATGTTCACTCTTTATAGTTATATTTGCATGGTTGTAGTTTCTTCTCAATAGAGTTCTATTAAAAGCCTGTACTTTTAACAAATTATAATATTAACTTAAACCATTCCAATGAAAAGTAGTAGTGAAATCAAAACATTAAGATGGTGTAGAAGAATTTGGATAAGAAATGCTAAAAAAAATGGATAAAAGGAACTCTAGAAAACGGTTTGGAGTTTTAGCTTGGGTATGCAGTACATACCTTGCATCCCTTGATGGTCTGCAAGCCTAACTTCCTTCCATACCAACAGGTGATTATGTTACCACTAAATTTCTTTAGTGTGTATATTATTTAAACCTTTCTTTAGTTAAAATCTGATCACTTCCAGCTGATTTCCATATAGCAGCGTGCTACCAATTTTGCATGTTGGTGCCACGTATGAAAACAAAAACTGTACCATAATTATGTTTTAATATATTTTTATTGAAATGGATCTGTGACTTTAGTGTCAATATGCTCTCCTTCCAATCTCCCGTAAATGGATTCAAATTTTGCAGAAAACTTTTATCATGACTAAAACAACTCTCATAATGAAACATGTAAAGTAAGTGGCAACTAAACTAGATGTTAGAAAATAAATAAAAAGTAAAATTGTTTCATTTCTATTTCAGAAGATCATCAAAAGACAGAAGGAAAAGATCAAAGCTAAAATAGAAAAATAAGAGGAGAATGAAGCGGGTGCAGTGTGCTTCATATGTGTATATCAAGTGGAATAATGTACCTCAAAATGCAGTGCAGATAATTTTGATTATGCATTAAATAGTTTTTGAATGAGGAATAGCATGATTTTGATTGACATAACCCTCATGAACCCCCACCCACAACTTTGAATGAGAAGGTTTAGAAGTGTCTTATATTAGTGCACATGACCCTTGCACCTGGGATCACATGGGAATGAGGATATGGGTTAACAGTCTCTAGTATAATAGATCGCACATACTTTGCAGCTGTGATCACATGAGAATGAGGATATGGGTTAACAGTGTCCAGTATAATAGATCATATGAACTTTGCATCTGGGATCACATGCGAATGAGGATATGGGTGAACAGTCTCTAGTATAATAGATTGCATGAACTTTGCAGTTGTGATCACATGAGTGTAGGGTTAATGATATAATAATACTGTAGATCACTAGTTGAGCATCATATTTGCGATTACATGAAGTTACAGTAATAGTAATAGTATATATCTTTCTTATTTATAAATAGCTCCCAGTCAGGATATGGGTCAATTCTGTACTTAATAAATATCATGGGACTATGATTTGGATTATTTATTTTTGCAATTACTGTATATTTAATTTTGAATGAACAAGTAAAATCAATATCCTTTTGTACACATTGTACATTGTCCTAATATGTTCCTCCTGAGGTGAAGTTTAAGTTAACAGGTTATAACAAAAATTGTATTCAAACAAGTTACTCAGATTATGGAAAGCTCAGAAATAATGAAAGTAAATTAATAATAGCCAAACAAAAAGGTGTATTTTTTAAGTTACGTTAAGCAAAAGAATGATTTCTTGACAACAACCCTCTCACAGCCTAGTCTCAATATCAAGTACAGTAGAATGTTGTAACCATTATGCTAGACTAGTCTGGCTTGTTGGGGCAGTTTTATATGCATGGTATTTACTGTCCTAGATACATTTAGCTATGCACTAAATCATGACCAGTCAAATGATGGAGAGCTCAGGATATTTACATTTTTAAACAGGATAAATTCATGGCTCTTCTAAATTTTGTGTAAACGTATGTGAGTTGCTACTTTAAGTAATGTATTATTTACCAGTTAGATATAAAGATAAGGTTTTGGAGGTCTTAAAATTTGAGTGAACTCTACTGTAAAGTATATATTTTTAGCCTAATTTCAATCTTGCAATCTGTAATTAGAAGCAGGGATGAGGAGTTCCAAAATCTTATTTTACTCCCCTTCACATTTTTTTGTTTTTGTTTCTGTGGATTTGTAAATTAATTAAAAAAATACATTTAAAAACTTTGAATATAGTATTGGGATTTTATTTTTTTGTCTGAAGGAGGTGAAGGCTAACACCAACAAAGAGAAACAGAAAAAGAGTTTTGTTAATACTGTCACAGAAAAATATTTTTTTCTCTGGTACTGTGTACTGTATTTCATTATTGTAAATGTGTGCTGCAGATTACTGAAAAAGTAAAGCAATGATAGGAGTGGGGGTGAGGGAGACATCCCAAAAAAGCTTGCACCTTAGTTTTCCCATTTCAAGACTCTTAGATACATCACTGAAAGAGAGGTGTGCTTCGGTGCCAAGAATTGCCAATAGTGCTGTAAATAAGTTTACTACCGCAACCACTTTACTTTCAGTCCCTGTCAAATAATGATGTAAACACGAAACTACTATAAATGCCTCTTTACAGCGGCTAGGTAATCACGGACCACACCCTAAGTAATTAACTTAGAACTTAGAACTTTCTAAATCGATAATAGCAGGGCCATATCCAGCATAGGAACGCTAATGGACATGCGATATCATAATCGGCATGACACGGTAGCAGCAATAGTAGCTGTAGAAGGCAGAGAAGAGTTTGTATACAACTGAGAGGATATAAATCCGAACCCGCAAATCATGCGTTAACAATTCAAACAATTCTACCAACTTACATAAGCCATCTACAAAATCAGTTAATGTTACACAAACCAGCTCTAAGTCTGGTAACTCCTTTTCCACAAGTGAATAAGCAGTTTTCCTCTGATAATAGTGGTTTTCGTTTTTTCACTTATTGAAATTTGCCTTGAATGACATTTAAACGAAAAAACTATGTTCCAAATAATTTTTTGTATGATATCTTTTATTTATCTTATCTGAATGGCATTTTAGTAACATCATCCTCAAATTTATCCTGTCTTCAACGAGACATTTTCTTGCTGTTTCATTTGAGTGCGATGTTTATCTGATACATCTTCTTTGGATTTAACCAGAGCCCACGACATCTCAAGAACACCAAATGTTGATGTTCCTTTAGATCTATAAAGAGAGGAAATTAATAATTGAATTATAAAATACATATTAAATGTATAATGTGCATACACCACTATGGTAGTGGATTCATCATAATGGATTTTTAAGTGAAACTTAAAGAATTAACAACAGATCATTACGATAGAATTCCTGCTGACGTACAATTTATTATGGGTATTTAATACTCATACCATTGGTAGTGGGTTACTTATACTATCTGTTTGCAGCAGGGGTGCTATTATATACTGTGTATATATTTGAGTCTCGGTGGAGTTTTTTTCTTTGTCAGATTACTCTTCTGTTACATTTCATTTTATATTATTAATTGCATTCATATGATAAAATTAATAGTGATAAACTCTAAACCGTCTTGCGGTAATGCTATATATATATATATATATATATATATAGCATTACATATATACATGTATACATATACATATACATACATAAATCATCAAAGAAAAGTAAATACAGTGTTCGAATAAAGGACATAATAATACATCGTGTAGCATAGCTCGCAACGAATGTAGTCCTGAGGCATTTTATTACACAATTTCTTTATTCATTTATTTACAGGACTACATTCGTTGCGAGCTATGCTA
>NW_022735743.1:104227-112562 GCF_011630105.1 Anneissia japonica | reverse complement strand
AATTGTGTTGCTTATAACACACGCTGTTCCAATGGCAGTCGCACATTCAAGTAATTACCTGGCATTTTTTGGATCGGTTGCTCAACGTTACATTTATGTACAGTATTCGATTTGTTTTGTTTTTTTTAACGAAAATTGATTGAGAGCAGAAGGTTTTACCTTTTAATATCCCAGTCATCCGCCGTCGTACTGTCATTAGGGAACTTTTTGATAGCGATCTTGTTTGTCATTCGTAATGGGAATACGGTACGTTCCAATGGTAGCTTTTCTGCTGAATATATTACCTGGTGATTGGTAACAGATGGTTCAACTACTGGTATAGGTGGACTCTTCTTCAGACCCTTAAGTACTTAAAATAAATTAAATTCAAATATTATTGGTCGCTTTATAATAAGTATAGGACATATACTATACTGCACTTGACCATACATCTTGAAATAGCTAAAATGATGTGATGATAATGATAGTGAAAGTGTTATAGGTACTGTAGGTGGCGCTGCTTTGTAACGACCCGGTACAATGTTATTATCTTCAATGGTATTTTTTAATTTTTGTTTTTCTTGCGTTACAATTTATCTATTGCTTGGGTATGCGAGCCTTTAGAACATTAGTAAAGCATCGCCCTTCTCTATAATGCATAGTTTGCAGTGGCGGCGCATGTTGGGGGAGGCCCTCATCGGACAAGTCAAGCTCCACCCCCACCAACCGAGCTCATCAGGCAGTCGGACCATAAACAAAATTAAATATAGGCCTACACCAAGCCAAAACCGGTCTTTCACGGTCATAGAGTGCCGTTTCCTGCATGCCATCCAGAGGTCCCCATTTAGAAAAAAAAAAGATCTCACACCCTACTTCGAATCGTCATCAAAATCTTAACATTTTTTCGTTGAAACATGACAAACTATCTGGAAGTATAATTTTGATCCATTGATCCATTTTAGAGATATTTAGGTCTGGGACCTAATGACCATGGGATGCACACCCGAATTTGGAACGTCACCAACACTTAATAATTTCTTCCTGGTAACTTGGTTAATTTTTCACGAAAGTTTCATTCAACATCAATTGATTAGTTATTGAAATATCGGGTCTGTGACCCTTTTTTTTTTAATGACCCTGCTATCCACACCCACTCCGGGTGGTCACTAAAATTTAAACATTTCTTTATTGGAACATGACAAAATACTCGGCATAGTGTCATTTAGATCCATTAATATTTAGGTCTGGGACCTTAGCACTTTAAGTGACCATCAAATTCACACCCGAATTTGAATCGTCACCAACACTTAATAATTTCTTTCTTGTAACTTGGTCAAACTTTCACAAAGCTTTCATTTAGATCAGTTGATTAGTTTTCAACTGGTCTATGACGTTTTCCTTTTAATGGTCCTCATATGCACACCCTACTCAGGACTGTCCGGAAATTTACTCATTTCTTCATTAGGTCGTACCTAACACTCCCTGTAACTTTCATTTAGATCTGTGTAGCCGTTTTTGAGATAATTTGAACACAAATACACACACGAAAACGTGACAAAAACACATACGCAAACTTACACTACTGAAAATATATATCTCCTGGCGGAGATAATAAATAGGCCTAATACCAACAAAAATACTTCCAGAGGCGGCAAATAAGGCAGATGCATGTACTTACCCGTACCTTTGCTTTCAGTTTTCAAAACTGTCTTTTTGGCGTCATTAGGCTTAATACTTTTACTTTGTCTAGAACCTTCTAGAGTTTGAGAGCTAAAAAATCCACTACTATACTGCGTTCCAACTCTCTGACTTCCAGTAAGCGATAATTTGCTGCAAGTAAGAACATCCTCAATTCCAGATTCAACTTCAAGATGTTTTGGAGAACCTTTAGCCAACACTACAGATAACTTGGGGTTTATATTCTGGGATGACATGCTTTCTCCAAGCTCGTTTATTTGGGGAAGTGTAGCATATTTTAATAAAGTAAAATCAGAACTTGTCCTTGTCGGCTTTACTGTGGGTTGCTGTAGAATTTCATATTTTCGCGAGTTACCAAAGTAGTATTTATAAAAATTAATATTCGTTGGCAACAGCTTGCCAATTGGTTTTGCTTTTCTTTGTTTTTGTAACATCTTTTCGTATCTCTTGCGATGGATTTTCAGGTGCTGTTGCATGTTAGTTTCCATTTTCATTTTTTCAAGGTATAAGCTGTGCTTTTTAGCTTCTAATATTTCAGAGTGTATGGTTTCCTTTCTAACGGTTGGTGAGGCTTTTTTACGTGTATTGTCAACCTGTCCAAAGCAGCTATCTGGTACAAAGAACGTTCCTTGTGATTGTTCCTCTGTTTTCTTTATTGCTGGTAATTTCTTAAATTTCTCAATAGCTCTGGAAACGGACTTTAAATTACTTTCTTTGGGTTCGATGAGTGATTCTCTGAGCGATTCTTTGAGTGAATATTCTAATTTATCCTCCTGATTTTGATATACCAAATGCATTATTTTTGAAGATTCCTAACAAAATGTAAAATACGTGAGCTCAATAATAGTACATTATATTGTACTTCATTGTTCAAAATTCATAATTCATTATATGCCATTAAAAGTATAATCTAAAATCTAATTAGAATAATAGTTCGCTGAATTATCATTAATGATAAAGATTGGCCGAACAATATCCCAAAATAATCAATAGGCCTTAAGTGAAAATTATATCTATAGCGTAACATAATGAAAGATCGAATTAGTGTCAAATGTAACGTTTATAGTTTATTATAGTTCTTGTAAAGAGACTTTCTCTAACTTTGTATGCTCGTTCGTCTTACCCTGTCAAGCGCGCTGTCGTCAACTTGAGGTTCAGTCGTTTCGGTGGTGGTGGAAAGCCAATGGTCTACCTTGATGGATGGTGGTTGCAAGACTGCTAAATCTTTAGGTAGTTTTCTATCAGGGATTTTCGAAAAAATTCTAAATGCTGCGTGGGGATCTTGACAGAAGACCGTATTTAATATGGTTTTCTATTCTCCAAAAAAAAAAAAAAAACAACAAACAAACAAAACAAAACAAAAAACAAAAACAATCGTAAATAATGATAATAATACTACTACTACTACTACTACTACTACTAATAATAATAATAATGATAATAATAATAATGATAATAATAATAATAATAATAATTATTATTATTATTATTATTATTATTATTCATTGTATTCAATTATATGCTTAACATTTCTGATGTCATACCATTATATTTATTCATTTTTTAAATTACTTTGTCATTGTAAAATTCATATTTATATATAATTAAAAACGTAGCAATTCATTATTCAATTTCAGTGTTACCTTTTCTGACGAAAAAACATACAACTATACAGTAAAATAATATGACCTATTATAGAATCAATGAAAATGAGCGCGGGAAGCTAAAGATTAAAGCTTCCGGCTAGCCTCCTAAGCTTAGATACAGATAATAATTGACCTATTAATGCTTTTGGTGTTGAGTAATAATCCTAATAATTGTAACAATGACAATACTAATAACAGTGACAGTTATCAAAATTAAAAGGCAACAGCAAAATTAATAATGCAATACCAATAATACAATAATAATTAAGAATAACAATTATTCAGTAGTAGTAATGTAGTAGGGCCTATTAACAACAACAGCAACCATACGAACAAGGATAATGATGACGATTCTATATAATGATAAATGATAATAATAATAATAATAATAATAATAATATTAAATAATAATAATTATTATTATCCATGTAAGATAATTTTCAAGTTGAATCTATAAAGCCTTTAAATCGTCCATTTTATATTATTTATTTGTCCCAATTATTCATGTATCTAGACTAAGTAGGTTGAATTCACTGAATATTAATATAATTAGATTTACAAACTCGTAACAATATTTTTTTTTAAATTTAAGCCTCATTCATTATTCCTTGTTTTCAAATAATAAATTTAGTAATTTAGGACAATTTATTATATCATTTATCATCTTTAGTGAGTTGTTGACGATTTATATCGTAGCTTTTAATTTTAGTAGAAGGCCTCTTATACCACTGTTCTTGAGTTTATGAATAGAAGAAAAATACATAGTTAAGGAACAACATTACTTACATCATCATTAACATAGGTCTTTAATATTCCAATACTTGCTAAGTATTTTAAAAGTTGTTCTCTGTTACATAAGCCATTTAGTTTCTTCAGAGCTTCTGTGGCCACTACTTTCACCTCGACCTTAAATTTTAAAAAAGTACATTTTTTAACAATAGTTTTAAAAAAAATAATTTAAAAAAATTTCTAAGATTTGATGTTATGGCATGTATAGTACGTAGCGCCTTGATCGATACATTACTTTTGTATGTTCTGTACAGCTCCATGACGCAAGTTGCAAGTAACCTGAAAATAAAAATAATTGAAAAAACGGGACAATCTTTAAAGAGTAAGCTAAGCAAATCCAATCCATTCCCTCATCATTATGTGCTAGAAATGAATGCCTCCTCTGCGACACACAACTGAAACTGAACATGTAAAAAGAGAGAGGTTGTAAACTAAATGCAATGCACCTCGTGTACGGGAAAACAGAGGAAAATACCTTAGAGAGACAGCTTGGAGCATAAAAGAAAGAATGAAAATGAAAAATAAAAAATCTTCATCCATTCCCCATCTACACTTTAACGAAAACCAAGAGAATTTATACAAGTAAAAGTGTTGAACACGTATCCAGGGGATCCAATACGTCAAATTGATGAAGCCGTATGCATTAGAGAAAAGAAAAACAACTCATCAAAAAACCACAACATCAAACCGAATGGGGAAACAAAAATCTTCAAAGGAGAAAAAGCCAACGGTAATGCCCAGTACTATGTACTCGCATCTACATTTATTAAGTGGTAGTTTTATATTGGTATATGTTTGTTTCCTTACTCACCGTTAATTTTCAAAAAGTCAAGAATTTTATTTGGTTTACAACTTTTGATGGCAGTATTCATACACCTGTGGAATTACTACTTCTGACTACACAACGACATCAGTCCTATTACCTGAAGGTAATAACAACTATTAGAAAGTATAATACATACTCCAAGTATTGAAATACACGCCATCGTGTTGGGATTCAATATTTCGACATTAATTATGTCATCATCAGGAATCCTATTATTTTATTAAATAAATCCTAGCGCATCCTTTCACATTACTTGCAGCGTCATGGGGCTGTACCGAACGTACAACAGTAATGCGAGTAATGAATTGAAAAAAAAATCAGATTCAGAAATTTTATCAGACCTATAATTTATTTTATATCATTATTTGTGTAGTTCTATGTGTGAACACATAATATGTGTTATATGTGGGATATTTCTAATCGGTTTAGAAACAAATTTGGTACTTGACAATAAATATTTTATGTTATTACCATTTTCAGGTGCCACAGTTTTCAAAATGTTTGTCGGCACAAAGTCATAAGTGTGTATTTGAACATCTTATACTTACCGTAGGATCTATCACTAAGGGTAGAATTCCTAGCACAACCTTTGTCCGATTATCTCCAAGATCAGCCATGGTTCTGACAGCATTACATTTGATTTGTATTCGATCCCCATGTACTTGCTTCAGCAAATTGTTAAGTACTTTATCCATTAGAAAGTCGTTTAAACCTATTTCACTGAACATTAACATAACAAGGATATCAATGATATAATGAAAAATAAAGACTATAATAATAATTATATTAATAATTTTGATATTGATAATGATTATGATAATAATAATATTAATAATAATAATAATAATAGTAATAGTAATAATAAAGGGATTAATGATAATAATAATACTACTAATAATAATAATCAAGGGAATAATAATAATAATAATAATAATAATAATAATAATAATAATAATAATAATAATAATAATAATAATAATAATAATAACGCCAGAAGAATGATTTAACAGCAGACAGCTAATAATTTTCAAAAACAACCAGATCGTATCTTCATCATAGGCGAAGCCTATATTCATTTCAGTATATTATGGCCTATATTTAATTCAGTATAATCGGTTTTATTCGTACGTTAGTTGATGGTGCTTACAAAATCAACAATAACTGAGCAGGCTTTCATTTTAACATCAAGGCATTAACTGCCATCCTTAAGAAAAATTGTTTTCCTTCATTCATTATTGATCGAATTATTTTACGTTATGTCAATTCAGTTTACAGCAATAGTAAAAAAAAAATCACTGGAAAACACTGGAGAAAATATACCGATCACTCTTTACTTCAAATAACCATATATTGGCACATTTTCCAAAGTCTTAGCAAGAAATTCCGTTCCTTATCGAATGAATTTTGTAATAATTTCAATTTAAAAATTGTTTTTTCTTCATTTGAAATTAAAATTTGTTTTTAGCAGATGTCTCCGTTAGCGTGTCGTTTACAAATTTATATGTGCAGGCTGTAATGCTTTGGCGAGACAAGGCGACATTTCTCCACGAGCATGCGCGAGCACCTAAAACTGGGTGGGAACTCGCATATATTAAGCATTTGAAGAGTTCACGTCATTGTAAACAATTAGCCAATGAGGACTGCTTCACCATACTGGGCTCCGCCTCTCTATAACCCAAATTCTCAAAATTAAAGAAACTTTGCATATTCAGTGGGAGCAGCCCCCACTGAACAAACATCTTTTTCATGTTAACTTATCTTTGTCATTCTATTCATTCCATTCATTCCATTCTCCCCTTTGTGGCATATAAACTGTACTCTGATTTTACTTCATCTTGATTTACATTATGTTTTGTAATATTGTTACGGTTCATTCCACAACTTCTAAGCATGTAAATCATTGCATTTTTATTCCCCTACACTAATGATTGCGTGCTGACGATTGAGTTGCACAGCCGAAACATGCCTTGTTGGGGCTGTTAAGGCCATAATATACTGAATTAGATATAGGCTTCGCCTATGATAAAGATACGGTCTGTTGTGTTGTTTTTGAAAATAATAATGAGTATAATAATAATAATAATATCAATAATAATAATAATAATAATAATAATAATAATAATAATGTTATGGCATTAAGAAATAATGTTAATAATAATTACATTTATAACGTAAGGATTTTGTAATCTTGACTAGTGACAAAGCAAATTAAATGTTAAAAAAAGTGTGAAATGCCATCAAGGAGCTGTACCCACCCACCACCTTAAATGAAATTACTACGGAACCTAACTAAATAGAAACCTAATAATTTCCACCTAATTTACTAAAGCTTCATTTAATACCCTTCACACGAAAAGCTCTTCAATCAGAGCCAGTAAAATCTCATAAGTTGTAGATAACGACATAATTAACAGAAATACAATATAATTTTTGAGTCAGAGAATTTTGGGCTAGTCTGAACAAGTTATCAACATAGAAACCAAGCGGAAATGAAAAAAAAACAGAAACAAACTCCGATAGTTTTGTGTGTTACTTACAAGTGGATGTCTAGGATACATTTGCAAACCTGTCGATGAATACTGTCGTCAACTTTGTCAAGCAAAGCCACTGAAAAATATTAATAGTTTAATAATGTTAACCATAAAATCTCGTGAAATAAATCCTAAAAAATAAATCATCATCATTTATCATCACCGTCGCCGTCGCCGTCGTCGTCGTCAATACATCATCTTCAGCTTCATTCATGTTGATGTTCATTATATTTATCATTATCCTCATCATATCATATCCATCATCATTTTTATCATCTTTACGTTTTCATCACCATCATATCCACAGTGTATTAATATGTGTATTAAACATTCACATAATATAATCAATTAGCATCACAATCCATAATTTACTCTATAGGCAGTTAATAAGTTAATAAAATATTTGGCGTTTATAGTGATAATCATACAACTTAATTACATTTTTTGCTCATCGCTGATGATAATATCAAACAAAAATGTATAACTTACCAAGTGCATTTGTTACACTGAAAATGTTAATTTTTAGCTTCTTTGGAGAGAACCAGCGCATTCGTACAATCAACTTTAAGATTTCTGGAATTTCTGAGGGTTTACGTTCTATCATCTTTTAGATAAAAATGAAACAAATACCTCATTAATTTTTTTGAAAAAGTGGTCTGCTTTAGTGACAGTATGAATGTTCATATTGTCGTCAAATAATCAATTCATCAATGCCCAATAATAACCCTAAATACTACTAACAATTGTAATGTGAGGGAAATAGTTGGTTACACCAATGTCAGAAAGTACACATTGAGACGGGCAGATGAGCTTGGTTTATATATGTATGTATGTATGTATGTGTGTGTGTGTGTGTGTGTGTGTGT
>NW_022735743.1:80825-104207 GCF_011630105.1 Anneissia japonica | reverse complement strand
GTGTGTGTGTGTGTGTTTGTGTGTGTGTGTGTGTGTGTGTGTGTGTGTGTGTGTGTGTGTGTGTGAGGAAGGGGAACTGTTAAACTTGAATTGTGCAAATTTATGTGCATATCATTGATTGAGATACTAACGACATGGTTTAATAACTTCGAATTACAGATATTCTATAGATTTTGTTGACTGTCAAATTTAGGTCTATGTGGGTTATTAAAATTGTACTATTAAATGCACAACAAGCTGGAAATTAATATGCAGAAACAGCGACTATTAGTGAACACTAATAACACCACAAAAATAAAATAAACTGAGAGCTATATCTATATGACCTTTAGATGTCCTCTAACTATTTTTCAAGGAACTATATAAACTAATGATGATGAGTATGATGATCATAAAAACAATAATTATTATTTATTATCAATATAAACATTATTATTATTATTATTATTGAATAATAATTTTCTAATTAACATGAAGAATAACGTCGTGTGCAAAGAAGTATAAAGGTTTCACTTCAATATGTTTCAAAACTGTTTTCGCTCAATAGTATAGTGTATCAAAACCCACAATGCACGATAACTTACAATATCTGACACCTTCTTTTTCTCTTCCTCCTTCTTCTTCTTCATAGCTTCTTTTATGTGCATTTCCATTGTCATTTCCTTACCCATATCATTGTTAGGAAATTCTAAATACAAAAAAGCACTTCATAAAATTAGAAATCTAGTTTTGCTATTATTTTTTTGTCCCTATTTCATTTCATTTTCATTCTTTATTTCGGAAATTGCATATCCATATCTATAATCGGTTTAAGCATATAATAATAACAACAAACAAAAATCCCTAACGACTAAACTGTATTTTCTATCGCAATAGAAAAAAAAAATAATAATACATATATATGAAAAAAATGAGTATTGCGTATATTATACTTATGCTTACAAAATACCACTCCATCTTTTATACATTTTAGAGTCTAAAAGCACACGTTTGCAAACACATGCAACGAGAACATTGCTACTACTCAGCATACGGTGCATAAAGCTGTAAACCTTTTTTCGCATGTAATAACTTTAGAGCAATTGTGAGAGAAGCTATATCTGTGGTTAAAACGGGGCATGACGGGCGCCTGGTATTTAGGCCTATATCAGAAATGAGAAAGTGTGTTATTTTGTTTTTTCTTTCTGTTGCAAGGGTTCAACTATATTTAGGTTCAATAAACCAAATGAGCTTACTTTTTGAGATGTTTCTACTTTTGATTAGTGCCGCTGCGGTCTTACGTTTCCTCTTTAACAGAATTTCATCAGGAGTTAAAATGTCAGTTTCTGAATCAGATGTTAATGAGAGCAATTCATCAGTATCTAAAACAAGATTGTTGGTAACCTCATCAGAAAGCATCACCAAAATATCTTCTTCGTCCAGTTCCTCATTCGATTCTGATGACGACATCCATGAAATCGGTGCATGACTTACCTGAAATTCGAAAATTTTGATATAGTGATTATTACTTAAAAAATTAATTAGAAAAAAATGAAATGAAAAATGATGAAGAATTCAAGCGTGTATAATGTTCAAAATGTAATAATACAACAACCCTTCTTTACTTATGTTCTACAACTTAATTAGCACTTGCAGTATCCATTTTTTATTTAGTTCAAGAAAAGTATATCCATCAGAAATTGTTTGTGAGGGTTAGATATAAATAAAACCCAAAAAGTAGCAGGATTCTCCCAAACAACATAGCACTCTCAATTACACCCACACGCACACACGCACCAATCCACATTAATATACTGTATGTTATTATTCTTAGCAGAATTAGCTTAACAGTATTAATTATTCAAATGCATACCAAATTCAGAAGAAACAAACAAGCTTGAAAAAGGTATTTACATAATCCTCAGATGAATTAGAAGCATGTCCGGTCGAACCAGGGCTTCTGATGAGTGGAAGCTTAAAAAAAATGAAAAATGTTACTGACTTTCAGAAAAGTACTACCTGTAACTTCGAAGAATATATAAATGTAAATGAAAAGAGTGGAGTGTAGTTTGGAAGAGTGAGCATGAAGCTGTGTATGACTGGAGGAGTGAAGCTGTAGTTTGTAGAAAGGGAGCTGCACACTTGAGCGCTGTTCTGTTGGGAGCATGGATGAATGGAGCTATCCGCTTGCAAGGAGTGCAGCATCGAAGCATAAGATTGACGCTTGGAGCTGTACTGGGAATGTTCCTAGAAGTGAAGTCGGTAGCTAGGAAGAATGGATAAATGGTATATTGAAGGATTTGAATCAATAGTAGCTTCAAAATATGGACCTATATCTTGAAAGAGTAAAACAACCTGCTTGTAGAACTGTAGGTGTAACATGGATGATTGGAGCTTAGTTTATAAGATAGCATAAACTCTAACTTTACTGTTATAAGCTGCTTGTATTGAAATATTTCTTTACAATTTTTCAAAAACCTTTTCAGCGCTGGTCCAATATAATAATTAGATTAAATTCTCAAAGGATATTATTTCTCAGTACCTTTCAACAAATATTCAAGTTTTTAGCCTACAGTAGATTACAGAATGTTCAAGAGGAGTTTCTTTTTAACTGCTCCTTTTTAGTTTATCTCCTCTTTCAGAGATGTAATTTTCGCTTCTACTTCTGAATACACTAAAGTTGTCTTCTTCACAAAGCCGATATTCGCGTCAGGTCGATACGGCTTGAGGCTGTTCGACAAGCTATCACATGGCTGACACTTGGTATTTTAAACTTTGGTAGGGGATCTTCCTATCATTCTAATTCGTAATTTTCTACCCTTGTTGTCATATTCCTTCTTTAAATCACCATAAGTGTTGGTTTAACGTCCCAGAACCGGAGTGCAGGTTTCAACGCCATGTTTGGCTTGTAAAATACAACTGTACTTCCTAAACCAATCATAATGTTAGCAGAATATGTGAAATGCAAGAAATCTAGAAAATCAAATTACTCCTAGTTATCTACTTATTGTTATTCATTTGAAGCATATTTAATGAGGGTGTGTGCAATCATGTAAGTGCTGACGATTTGGGAGCCCTTGCATGTTTGTATTGTTTGTAGGGAAACCACTGATAGTAGATTCAGATCACTTTTTGGTTTTCCTCTTTCTTTTAATATTTTTATGACCCAATTTTTCTTTTTGGGTTTGTTTACTGTTTTAATGTATTGTATATTGTTTATTTATATTGTATATGTATATGTTGAGAGAAATAAATGAAATAAACTGAAATGATGTAAGAAATACTACATATCAAATAATAAATTCTTACTGATTTGAGTCTCCAGGGTGATTCAGCAACTTGTTCGGGTTCTGGTTGCAATCTCATATATTTCCTTATGATTGAATTGGGGATATAACCTGCAAGCAATTAAGCTGGAAATTAAATTTGGAACTAAGCATACAATTTGTCTATTCCATTAAAAGGTGCACAATTATCATCTTCTGGCTGGCAACAACGTACTTCAACAATGCTAACAACAGCATCGAAGTAGTCTCATTAGTCTGGTTTTCAGAAATTATTTGTAATATTTTGGGTATAACACCCAGCAAACGTCCGTTTTACGAATAGTCGATATTACCAATGACCTTTGCCCTTTGCATCATCGACCAAGTAATAACGTTAAAAAGTCCGATTGCGTACGTTTTTCAAAGTGATAATGTATATTTTTCTGAATAATAAAATCAGATTTGTTGTATTTATTTATTGACAATTCAATCTTTTCTATTTCTGCTATAATAGTTGCTATTAATTCAATTTCAACGAACTACCACCAACGCCAGTCGTTAAAATGAGCGCACATGTTTACGATGACGAAATAAAAAAGTGTGTGGAAGTCAGCAACTTATTTGACACCGCGAAGGTTCATTTTCGCGAAGTGCATGTAAACAACACAATTGAGCGATCTAAAAGCTACAAAACAGGACAGAAAGGTCCATAAAGTATACATAAGTTTTAATGATAATTAAAACAATATTATGTTAAATGGAAGAATGCTAGCTAGCAATTAAAATAATTCGTTTTTTATCGAAGGTAAATGTAGCTAGGGCCAGGACCTAGAGAATCTACCACTTAGATTGCGATAGAAAACGCTGGTCGGCTAGGTTAGGTAGTAAAAACTCACACCTTCTCTACAGTAGTTTACAATTTTTTTTGAACGAATACCTCTTGGTACTAGAGGTTCGTAAAATACAGTAGATGTTTTATTAAACAAGCCTTTCCACCGTGTGACGTCGACGGCCTGAAACTGGTCTGGCTGTTTATCTGCCTCTAACTTGGCATCGAACGCAATTAGGGGATTATCGTATGTTTCAAGACGGGTATATCTAAATAAAGTTCGACGTGAACCAGGCTTATGATTATCATTATCATTTTTATCCCTATCATTATCATTAATATTATTAAGCCTAAGAAAATGAAAATGAACATTGGATAAAATATTTTTTCAGTTTATTAAACCTTACAAACTGATGCTCTCACCCACTATCCCCGATTACAAATGTACATTCATAAATTTAAAAATGTATCAATAGACCTAAATCTCCTTCTTCTGGAACAAATAGGATTCCATTTAAACATCGGGCAAGGCCACTGTGTGATGCAATATCTTTCTTGCAATTCTTTATGCATATGTTTGATTAACGTTTGTAATTATCAAACTACAATATGAAAATGAATTATCAGCACAATGCGAGTGTTTCTGTAGGCATAGCTATTACAGGCATAACAATTTATGACATGTGTTTAAATTGCACATTATACTGAAAACTTGTAAACATTCTAAAAATTAAACCAAATCGTGGCATTCAATTAATACACACCAAGTGTAATCAGTTATTTAAGAAGATCTACAAATAATATTTGACTTGAACACGATTAGGTTAGTTTACTATGAAGCGTATTTAGTTTGTTATCGTAATGTCTTACTGACACAATAGCAATCACATGAAAGATTTGGTGATATTACATTATAATATTAATTCCCAAAAAATTAACGAATTTAACATTAGTAGAGGCACTATTTTGTACAAACATCTTTATGTAATTACAAACCTACCGTCTGGTGCAATAGGCCATTTATGCTTTGCCTCTCTACCTCCATCAACGTCTTCTGTGGACTCGTTGGCAATCTTGCTTACTTCTTCAACTGATGAAGATGAGGTACAAGGATGGGGATCTGTGTCTTCTGACAACTCAAGCAAGCATTCTTCCTCGCTAGCTCGCGGTGTACAGTGAGTAAACTTTGGTAGGAATCTGACGTTTACCGTATTGAAATATCTGACAGGTTTGATACCAGTGATGCTGGACTCTATCTTTTCTTGAATATTAATTATTTCAGATTCAACATCTACAAATTAAATGAAAATCCTTCATATAAAAGATGACGACGAAAACAACAAAGGGACATGATGGTAAATGTAATTATAGATGATAATAATAATAATAATAATAATAATAATAATAATAATAATAATAATAATAATAATAATAATAATAATAATAAATATTAAGGTTATTACTATTAATAATTTTAATAATAATGACGATAATAATAATATTCATTTTAAATAATATTAATAATATAATAATGATTTTGATTAGTTTATAACCAACCATTAATGTTTTTACTATAATTATGATAAATTATGGTGACAATTCTAAATTCTAACTCACCAGTTACGTTCACTTGGCTATGGATAGACTGGCATTTCATTACCTCTTCAGTAGTCTCCTGCTGTTTCACTGCCTGCAATGATGCTCTACCGATATTTTCTAGTTTAAGAAGAGTTCTTTTACGTTTAACCAACTCCATTGGCAAGGCAAGCATTGAGTCAATATCAAACCTAATCGTTACAAAAATAAACACAATTTTATAAATCTATCCATAGATCGCACAAAACATTGTTGAATTATAAATAATAATAAGACCAATGGTGGATCCAGGAATTCGAAATAGAGGGGGTCCAGGGGAGACTTTCACAGATATAGGGTCTAAAGGCCTACCACCAAAACCCCACGATGGTTGAGGCTTATGTGAGAACATTTATGATTATGGCACCGCTACATGGCCGGAATTGCACTCTCAGACTTAAATTTGAATATTTTCTCCATTAAAAAATATAATGGGGAAAAAATTAGGGTGGGGAAGGGTGTGGGGAAACTTTCTTACCCTTTGATACAAATATTCAGAGTTTTCCATTTTTCGTTATGAGAGTTGAAAGCATAAAATCCTGTTTGTTAAGGGAAATGGCATAAAACAAGGCTAAGAAACTCTCTAGGTAATGGCTAGAAATCAAGCACTCAGGGGAGCAAAAGAAAAGAATTCATATTCTTCTTCAATAAAGGGATGTCATAAACCTCTCTAAATACCGCCCTAATATTGTTATATCATGATCACAATACTGCAAAGCATTTTCGTGAACTAGGAAGTGTTGGAGTGCGTAAATTATTAACAATAAATAGATATGTGATAAAGTATCTACCATAACTGAAGATTATGATCAAATGGTACTGGTTCTTCATTAGTATCCGACGGAAAATGTTGGTCAACAATGTTTTCCAGGTACGTCAAAGGTAGGTAGCTTGCTATATTCACTAAACTGCAATTATAAAAACACTTATTTTTGTTTCTGCATAAATAGGGAGTTTCAAAAGGCAATATCAATATAATATCAATCAATAATAGTTCTTGTACTTGTATAATAAATACATAAAATAATATAAAATATAAGTACACATTAAATTTAGCGTATCACAGAATAAATATCTAGAACAAAAATAATCGTATCAAACCTGATGTGGTTTTGGAATCCTACAAGCAAGTCTCCTCTATCGTTAGCAAAGCAAACTCCCCTTAACGTCTCATCAAATGTTAATTCCCGCACCAATGCGTTCGTTCTATCCCAAATCTACAAATAAAAGAATTAGATACAAAGCAATACAATTATTATTATTATTATTATTATTATTATTATTATTATTATTATTATTATTATTATTATTATTAATATTATTATTATTATTATTATTATTATTATTATTATTATTATTCACAATAATAATAATAATAATAACAATGAAAAATGATAATAATATAAATAATGATCATCACCCTAATTTAACTTCATGCCAAAATAAAAGATAATAGTAAAAATAATTAGAATAATATAACTATAATTAATAATTATATTAAATATAATAACTATAATAATAAGTATTACTTATAATAATCATTATTAGTATATACAGTATTATTATTATCCTTATTATTGCTTATAATATGTTAGATAGAATATGTGCAATTAACAACACGCGGCAAGGAGTGCATAAATATTAAGAAGCTTATGGACATTTTACTGAAAAATATTATTATTATTATTATTATTATTATTATTATTATTTATTATTATTATCATTATTATAATATTATTATTATTATTATTATTATTATTATTATGAATAATAATACGTCTTATCATTAGTATCATACAGTATCATTATAATCATTATAAATTATAGGCCTATTTATATCCTTATTCCTTTTTTCAAACATCTTAGTTACCAATGGATATCAGGCTTTATACTATATCAAATGTACAATAACACGTCAGGTAGAACAAAACATCACTCATTTGGAATTTCGCAAAACAATATCGAAATAGCATTGCAGTACCCGCTACTACTTGGGGATCGGATTCAACACTAGCTACTAAGCGCAAATTTGTTGGTCTGTGTTCAGACATCAGGCTATTTACTTGGAAGTCGTAGGTTCAATTTCCACTAAAATCACTTGCGAGATTTGCTTTCGCAAGTATTTAGGAACGTACTGAGTAGGACAAAACATCACTCCTACAATCAAGATATGGTTGAATAAATAAGATCACTATAATACAAATACATTACCTTGACCAAACCATCGTCACTGGTAGTAGCAAATATACCAAGTCTATGACAGCTGCATAATGCTGTTATCTTTGGGGAAAACCACAGAATGTAAATCATAAACAACAATTATCATATAATTTGCAAGGATTTACACTAAGTAATTTCCTATGTTTTACACTATTCACTAAGGTGATATTTGAATATTTTGCAAATTGCGTAATATGTTAAAAATATTATGATAGTTGATGACGATAAACAAGATGACTTTTACCTGCCGTGTATGATCATTATCCTTGTGATGAGTATATAACCTATAAGACTTTTCCTCTGTAACGTTATATCTGCCTTCCTCTGATGTTTGATGTTTGCTACTATTAGTATTCATTGATCCTTGGCTCAAGTCATACACATACACTTCACTGTCAACATTTCAAAATATTTTTCTTTCGTATGAAACAAGGTAATAATAGAAACCTTCATAAGGCCTAATACTTAAATCCCAGTAACTAAATCTTCTAATGAAAGACAATAAAATTTCCAATCGTAAAATGATAATAATTATGTCATTATTATTATTATTATTATTGTTACATACTCAACCTATAAAAATACCAATAGTAATGGTATATTATATATAACGTTCTCAAACATAGAATATAAATGATGTTATAAACATACATATAGGCCTAATATATAAAAATTATATAAGGTATGTGTGTAAAGCACTAATAGTCCTTAGTCTAGTAATTTAGTAATTTATTGCTAGTAGCTGTTGTGGTGGTTTTGCTGTCACCGTTGCTACTCCTGCTGCCATATTTCCCCGACTGAGATTTAATCTCAAAACTACTAAATGCTTCCTCTACCGACTTTTTACATTAATGAGACGCTTTAGTATAAGACATATTTTCAGAAAACACTGAATGTTACCTCATACATTAAATTCACTTTAAACATACTAAATAGCAGAAATGATCTTGATAGGTTACTTTACTTACAAATTTGGCATCGTCATACACAGGGTGTTGCTAATCATGGATAGATGACAGGCACAGTTGTTACTTGTCACCTGAAGAGAAAAAAAATTAATGAAAAGTATTATACATAGTTAACGTGCAATTTTAAAATAGATCTATTAGATTAATACATAATTGTTCATGAAAATTACATTACCGCAATCATACAAGTAAGTGAAACAGACATCAGATTAAGTTCCAGCTTCCAAATTCTCACAGTCTGCAAAACAAAAACAAAATAAATAAATAAATAAATAAAATGAAATAAAATAAAATCTTAATCTATTGTTTATGAAACAAGTTAGATGCTAGTAGAAACTAAATAATACCTAAATCCCAAACACTAATTCTTTTAACGAAAAACAATAACATTTTTCTATTGAATGGTAATAGTACCAACTCGTAAGTAAGTAAGTAAGTAACTTTATTGTTTCTCTTTTATAACAGAGGCACGACCGCTTTCATGCGTTGGCAGAAAAGCAAATTGATTTAATTCTGATTTTTTTTTTTTTTTTTTGGAGGTGGGGAGGGGGGCTGGCTTCTGTCAAGCACTTTCAATGCTTAGATCTTTTTCAAGCTTTGCCCAAGCCAAGACCATGTACGTATGGTATGTATGTATATATATATTATATATAGGCCTACTATTATATAGGCCTATACTAATATTCTAGTTCTTAGTCTAGTAATTAATTGCTGGTATGGGATGTGATAGTATTGCTGTCACCGTCGCTGCTGTCATATTTCCATAAATTAGATTTAATCTCAAGACTGCCAATTGGTTCCTCTACCTACGGTGGTATATACCACTGTATTTTTTACAATAATGAGGCGCTTTAGTACTTAATATTTTAAAACGAGCATGGAAGAATACAGTTAAAACCTACATTAATATATATAGCAGAATTAGGCAGAGAGGTTGAATTTTAATTAAATTATGGACGCAATTATTTTGCTTATTAAAAAAAGTGTTTTTAACCTTCTATAAAATGTATGATTATTTTAAGTTGAAGACATAAACAAGTATTCATAATTCGTTTGTTCGGATTTAAAAATGTGTTCCTTTAATTTTTGCTTTAGGCTAAAATAAAGTGAAACTTGCTTTAAATCTCATAAAAATTCCATTTTGTAGTTGAATTACTTTCTTGTTGGATACACTATAAGTATAATAATGTATGTATATTGTGTTTCCTAAAATAATCAAAGGTTTTTGAATATACGAATGATTTTTAGAATGTATACATTAACTGAAATTACTTTATCTGAACCACTGGACACCAATCGGTCAGCCCCTTCTATGCTATTCTGTCCGTTTCCATAATCACCATGTGAGCTTTGTAGGTGCATAACAGTGCCACAGTGTGCTTGGACAGGCAGCTGCATGGTTACTGTTGAAGATTCAATTAGGTGAATTTGACCACTTCTGCTTCCAGCAAAAACAAGGGACTCACTTTTAGCATGCTCGTTTCTACCTAAAGCACAATCCTTGTGAAGTAAAATAACAATTTTTTATTAGCTTTTGATTTGTAAGAAATTATTTGATTACTGCATAATTATGCTCTTTGACTAACATATACATTTTGGATTTTGAACAGCATGTGCTAATAAAATTTGAAGTCTGGTTTAAATACAGATTGTTAACATTATTATTAGAATAATGCAATACTATAGTTTACGGGGCTCCGTCCCATCTGTATTAGTGGCATTCTTTACCCTAGATATAATAGAAATCTTAATTAAAATCATTACATTGTATTTATCCTTTAAAAATTATATTACGCTTATGTTTTTTTAAATAATTATTTGATCAAATCTTAGCATATTGACAGTAGTTATTATTGTTACATTTTACCAGATACTCACAAGTTTCATCAGAGTTATACAGACAATAGAGTCATCCTGCGTATCTGGAACCCATAATTGAGACGAAGTACATGGGTTGGTGTTGCTACTAAAAACCAGTACATCCCCTGTTGTGAGAACTGTGTAAATTCTGGCGCGAGATATGTCATACACTAAGTCAGTTAAAACCTGATGTGTAAAACCAAAAGAAAGATGACACCATTAAATTGGCAATCTTATGTAGCTTGTATATTCCCATATTAAAACATACTTGAATTTAGTCGCTATCACTTTTGATTAAAAATTCAATACTAATTTCTGTTACTGAATAAATTATTGCTAATAATATTATAGAATGACAATAGTTAATCATGGTCCATATATTTGTAATGAATAAATATCGCAGTAATATCTAAATATTATTTTTTAAACAAAAGAAATTCAGAAAATGATGTTACATGCTTATTACAGACTGGAAATATTATATCTAAACTCCATATTCAAGGTATAATAACAGGAAAATCTTCAATCATATCATACCTGGTATGTGGCCATTGGATAGATTATTGTTAGAATACTTCCAGATACAGGTGAAATGACACGGACACCACCGTCCTGAAAATGGTTATTTATATTATTCATGTCAAAATTATAAATGTTCAGAAAATTGTATACTGTACCCTCACACCGACAAACTGTATTGTAAATATTTAAATTTGTGAGTATGTAGCAAACTAGCAAATTATATGATTATGGCATATTAATATCAGAATGTAATTATTATTCTAAGTGGTCCACCGATTATATAAAAATAATATAATATCATATGCACTCCAAAAAGACTTAGGGATGCCACGATTATTCAATATTTCATTCTTTATTAGAACATCCTCATGAAAGATTATTATATATAATTATTCAACACTTTCTTTTGAATCGAACAGAAGGAATATACGGTACATTTTTCAATATTATAATATGATGCTGTTTACTTTGATTATTGTCATGTTCATTCTGAACTGCTTTTTGATTGGGAGTGATAAATCAAAATGCCAAAGTAATTTACCTCTGCAGCACATAAAATCCTTGAAGGCAAAACACTAGACTTGATTCTAGATAACAAATGAACTCTTGATTGCACAGGAGTGAAAAGGTGATGAAACTAAAATTTAAACAAAATTTACAGCATATTATTCTATGAAACTTTCATAATTTTACTTTATCCTTAAAGGAAAAACAACTAAATGCAGAAAACAAATTGCTCTACATTTTTACAATTTCCAAAACCAAACTTTACCTGATTAAAATTATAACCCTTGACTTTATGTTGAGTGTAAAAGAAGATTTGATGATGATTGGCCAACCTCATGCCAAGAATACTCTCTCCATAGTCTAGCCTATAGGTCTGGAAAAAACATAGCTCATAAATTTTAGAGTAACATACAATTTATTTCTCACAAGCTTTTGCATGAGCACAATAAATGGAAAAATAGTAGCAGGTAATGGCAATAAACATGTAAAAAAGACATGTAAAGACAACCTGTAGAATAGATCAAACGTGAATGTACCAAGGTGGAAATAAATGGAAAGTTCATTATGAATAAAAAAAACTCGATGTATAACTGACTTATAAACCATTCCGAATGAACTAAATTTAAATCATGAATTAAATTTTATTAGTAAGTATGATATAATATTTCTAGCAATAATATTTTCTTTTCTTAAAGTTAGGCATTGTTAAATATAAATGTCAGTTCTTTAGATCTTCACATTAGTGAAAAATAAATATTCACTCAAAACTAACGGTTAAACCCCTGCTTCTCAAACGTTTTCAGGTGGCGACTGACTTTTATACTCCGGCATCGTCATACCACACGGCAAATTTAATGTTAATGTATGTGTTGATTTATTACTTAATACTTACTTTACCCATAGTTTGAAAAGTATGGATCTCAAACGACGTTTTCCTTTAACTAAAATGCTCATCCTTGTAATGTATAACTTAGACTACTGAGTAATAATGCAATATGTTGAAAGTTCTTATATTTTGTATAAAATTTAGGACAATGGAAGACATTGTAAATTCAAACATGTGTCACAAGTAATTCTAAACCTAATTTAGGTCGACCTTCTTCTCAGTGTAAGCAACATGATGTGGATCATTTGTGTCGAGACTATTCTCAAGCGTAGCTGACACATGCCTTGAAGTAGACACATACTGTACACCTTGTTGGTTTTGGATCTGGTTCATAACCTTTTAAGTTAAGGAGTGCAGTTAACTGCTGTTTTTTTTAAAATATTAATGTTAATGTATTCTTGTTTTTTTTTTATGTTGCTTATGTTGGTCATGGTGTTAATGTCATATTTATCTTTTTTTGTTCGTTATTCCCGTTGTTTTTCTTTAATTTATTGTTTGTTGTATTTGGTGTTTTGTTGTTTCTGTTGATATTGTTCAGTTTTTGTTGTCGTGTTTGTTTTCTTTTTGCTGTTTTCATCGTTATCACCATAGCCATGCACCGTCGATACTATCATCGTTATATTTTGTTATCGTTATTCTTAATGATAGATGGCCAACGCCACCACTGGTCTTAGAACTGCGTAAATAGAATTAAAATATTGGCTGATTGGTAATATATTGTTTGCTTCTTTGATTTAAGTATATCAGTTATTTTTTATTTTGTTGATTAGCATTTATAATTGTTTGTATTAGTTAACTATTTTTATTGTAGATTAAGGAAGTTATTTTGTGATGCAATCTATTTTTGTCTTTTTAAATTTCTTTCAGACAGAAAAAAAAACTGACCAATTCTAAAGTGTCAAGTCGCCAAACACGCACAGTTCCATCTTTTGAGCTTGAAAATAGTAGAGGATCACATGGATGAACAATCAAACCTGTACGACAAACAAATTGGTTAAATTGGAAATAATCTAACATAGAGAAGATAAAAAATTCAATTCAATTGAAAACAAGCAAAAGGAAAAAACTCTATAAACAAAAATGAACATATTGCACTTTTACATAATTCATCGAATAAAATGTAAATTCAAATTAATAGGAATTATATTATAAACTTTTATAAGGCTAATTTAATTATTACATATTAAAATGTCAGTATAAATATTAAAACATAAATTTAATTGATTAGGGAATTTAATTAATATTTTAATGATGTGTTGACCAAACGAATTCATAAACAACAGTCATGTGACTGCTACTTGGTTTGATGAAACTGAGAATTTGGATTATTATTGTAACAGAATAATAATTACCAGTGACGCAATCAAAATGGCCGACAAATTCATGAACCTGACCATAAACCACTGCATTCCAAACTTTTATACAACCGTCCATTGAAGCTGTTATTAAATATTCAAATTTACGATAGAAGACTAAGCTGGAAATAGAAAAAAAAAATCTGTTCGTTACCAATGTTAATAGAATATATATATTTACAAGTGTTGAGACACAAAGTAATAAATATAGACTGTATTTAAATAAAAACATATGAAAGGTACTATTGTACATCACTTATATAATATTCAATTTGCCATTATGGAGATTCGATCCGCCCCTGACTGAACACATGGGCCTACCTGGTAAGAGCTGTTTGATGCCAGTTAGGAAAGTTATATATCTGCTTGCGGGTTTCGCTGTTAATGAGCAGCACACGCTCATCACACAAAGCTATGAGCATCTTATTCTTGACGTCAATACGCACATCTCGAACCCAGTCCGTTGAAGTTAGGTCACACTCAAACCCAGCCACCGAAAAAAGTGGTTCTCGAATCTAGAAAATATATTTTCATGATTCTAAAACAATTCCTGATATTAAGCAGTGATATAGATCCAGTACAGGGAAAAGAAACAAGGGCATGTTACTCATGGTTTGACAATTTTTTTGTAGTATTACATTACCCATAAATTAATTGTCTTACTTCAATAAGTAAGTGATATATAGGCTTAAATATTTACCGTATTTGTTTATATCAATTACCGCACGTCTAAGTATTTTCTAATTTACATAATTCCCTATACTAGGCCTACTACATTGCTTGTGCTTATGTCATTACTTAACTACTAGGCAATGTATTTATTCATGTATAAAAAAGCACATAAATTCCAGTGTCGTCAAATTTTATGTTTATAAATTGTCTCAAATATTAGTGATATCTCCTGTACGAATACTATATCAAATGTATAACGTTGTGCTATAAACAGACGGCAGTCAATATTTAGATGCTTTTCCTTTATTGGTTGGTATACAATTTATCATAATTTAGGGCAGACGCACTCTTAATCCTATATTCTACAGTAATTGAAATATCCTGAGCGATTCATAGTGACTGACTGTTGGCAATGTGTGTAGACTTAGTTAAACCTGAACGTGCTGACTGAGCGTTATAAACATTTTTATTACTAAATAATATCTGAGAAGAGTGGCGCATCGTGTCATGAAACTACTTAAAATGTTTAATGTATATATATGTATATATATACATATCTAATACGCATGTGCATATCAGTGTAAAATAATCAGGTTCTTTAATCGGAGTTGAATTACCAATAAAGCCTCAATGGCCTAGTTGGCTAAGGTGTCTGCATAGACAGCAAAAAACTCTGGGTTCGAATTCCAGTTGGAGTACCTATTTTTTCACATTCGCAGATTCCTCTTCTTTAACTTTTAAAGAGTTATATTATAATTATTTACAACAGACTGCAAGACGATTTAGAGTTTATCTATCTTTTACTTCATTATCAACGTGAAAGATGGCTATTTCAAGAACTAGTAAAACAATAATCATACTTCCACATGGCTCATATTCCAGGCTTGTAAGCTACCATGTCCTCCAGTTACTAATTCATCTGTCAATTCATTGTAAACCATGCTGAAAAATGTAAATATTCTTATGTATGCTTCCTTTACCACAATAAATGTATTTAATTAAGAAATGATAATATACTATGGGCCCGGGACACTAACGAAAATAGTAATTACAAACTTTACATTGTTAAAAAAAAATACAAAAAAACATTACCTTTTGTAGTAAAATTAGTAAAAATTAAATGTATATATTTTATTACTTATTACAGTACACAGTAAATAAAAAATCTCACAAATTTATAGAAGAAATTTAACCCATACAATGGTTTAATGTTTACTTCTATTTCAAGGAGTGGAGTAATAGCAATATTTTAATGATATTTACCAGACGTTTAAGTTTAGATACTATGTACGAGATGGCAAATAGGCATCGACAATTGCCATATCGCCATATTGCCATATTCACAATTTTCTCAACTTGTGAGACTCCCAAATGTTGAGTGGTTTTAAAATAGACGAGAACCATGGATTGAAACACATGGCATTTTACTCCGTCAACCAAATATTTGATAATGACAAAACTATGAAATAGCACCACCAACCATAGAACTGTCGTTGCACAGGTGATTGAAGATAGTTCAGAGCAGTGATGAATGATATCACTGAAGATGCAAAGCCGGATATCTTTACAAAATCCAACAAACACCTACACAAACATATCAAAAAGAAAACACATAATTATACATCGTAGGTGGTCATTAATATGATAAAATTTATAACACCTTCCATTTGTGTATAGGCCTACTGAAACATAATAGGAATGATTTTAAAAGTTATACTAACACAATTTTATGAAACAGAAAACCTACAAAATTAATAATTTTATCCAAAAAAAACAACATACAGTTCAACATTTAAATTGTAATGAAAATCACTTAAGGAAAATGTCATTGGATTAACAAAAAGTGCTTACACGATGTTGAGGAACGTATAAAAGTTTGGTGATGGAAGGATTAATAGAAAACCTTTAAAAAAGAAGGTAAATTGGAGGTTAGTAATATTCGCTAGAGCTACTGTGAGTACTGTTCTAGCGAGCCTTTAACATGAGGCTTCAAATTGCTGGAGAACGGAGCAGTGAAAATGATTTTACTGCTTACTTGCCATCTACTTTGTTTGATTTCCATGTAGCATTAGGATATGTCATGGTTACTTTTCTTTTTGTTCATGAAAAGCGCATAGAGGCAATCTATTGTATTATGCGCTATAGACTTACATATTATTATTATTATTATTATTATTATTATTGTTGTTGTTGTTGTTGTTGTTGTTATTATTTAATATTATTATTATTATTATTATTATTATTATTATTATTATTATTATTGTTATTATTTCAAAAGCAAAATAAAACAAAAATGAATTATCAAATCCAGTAGGCTTAGTTAGCAATTAATCTGCTAGAACTGCTTGCCTACCCCTAACTTGATATTTAGAGAGGGTGATAGTCACTATTGAATTATAGGTAAATTAATATTATCGTCAATGTTAATTGGTTATCATTACTATTATGATAATTATTGTTTATATTATCTTATGATAACATACAATATTTTTTATATTATTTACTAAATTCATACCCTACCAAAATAAAGGAATAATAATTAAAATGAAGAGTACTATTCTTTTAAAATCAACATGGGCACTTTTTGGCACAGTACCGGTATATGCTTATTGTTTTCAAAATTAATAAATTTTATACCTGGCACATTTGACCTGTTCCTGGCTGAGGTTTGAAATTGTCCACACAAACATTTCATTACGATGCCCAGCGTCCACGTGTGTAACAAAAACATCCCCTTTAGTGGAGTTATAAAACGCCAAACATCGGATGACATGGGGGTGATGAAGAGAGTATGATTCCTGGAATAACAATTTCAGCAAAACTTATATACAGAAATGCCATTATTATTATTATTATTATTATTATTATTATTTATTATTATTTATTATTATTATTATTATTATTATTATTATTATTATTATTATTATTATTACAGTATTTTATTTCGATATTTATTCATAAACCGAAATATGAGCAAAATTTAGGCCGGATTTTAAGTTCACAAAACCACTGGTGATCGAGAGGTACCGTCATTACTAACTGCTCCCTCATTATACGCCTATGCATCATCATAATTAATATTTTTATCTGGAACTGGGCAGTTTTGGATTATTGTAAGCTGTCCTGATACATTTCAGAACGTATTTTATCTACCAAAAAATTAAAAAAAAATAAAAAATTAATATATTAAAAAAAAAAAAGAAGAAAAAATCTTGTTTTCGCGTGCGATGGGATTAAGCTTCTTCCCCTAACCGGTCTGGCTTTCCACTATTGCTCAATTTAACAATTATTAACACTTGAAATTACTAGACCCCTTGTTTGTTATAAAACGGACGGCAAATTAATATTTACAACATTATCTTTAATTAGCACAATAATACAATAATATGGTAGGCCCCTATATATACCGCAATAAATAATTAAAATAAAGTATGACATAAAATTCAAATTGTACAAATCTATATAAAGAAAAAAAAACCAGTTATAGTCCTACAACATTAAACATTTGACCTACAAATATACAATGTAGGCTATACAGACCTGTAGGCCATGAGGCAGTAATACCGAGGTCTGTTCACCTGGATCGCTGTTTTTTAGTAGGTGCTGGATCTGCTCTTGAACTTCACTCCATGCTAGAAGCTTAGCATCTAAATGCGCCATTCACAATCGGCTAAACAGGGAAATTTACGAGCAGCAAATAACTTATTTGCTCATATTCTAGAACTTACATAAAAAATATACCAAATACTAATAATAATATCAATGAATAATATCAATAGTAAGTAATTAGTAGAGCTCCGAATAGTACACTATAGGAAAATTATTGTACGAAGGTTAGATTTACTGCTTGAAAAAAATTCGAGACGGCGATTGATTATAATTTTTGAATGCATTAAATCTAACCTAAGTATAATAATTTTCCATTTAGTGTACGATGCATGCCCTACTAATTGCTTTATAAGTCAATCGCCGTCTTTTAATTTTAGTTTTTTATAACCAACTGTTATAATAAGTATTATAAGTCAATCGTGACGTCATAACTGTAACTTCCAATGTTATTTGCCTATTCCCCAGCGTCCACTGATTTTTCTATTGTGTTAGTGGACGCTTGGCTTGATTTTATTTAGGTTCGTGTGCAAAAAAATTCCTCATTTTTTTTGTCACCGCGAATACAGTACATCTCGCACCGCGATACAAATTGAAGAGTAATTAATAATTACTTTCGTAAAACAAGCTTAATTAGAACCCGAAGAAAGATAATTCAAATTCAATATTAAGTATGAACAATTAAGGAATTCATTGAATCAATGGACCCTCATAAACACAACAAACTGAACGTTTAATAGGAATATTCTAGACCTATTTTAAAGACTCAAGGAACAAATTTAGATGTAGGCCTACGGCCAGGCAGGAGGCCGCCCGGGCCTCTTCCTACTACTACTCGGCCGTAGCCTATCCTAGTTATGAAAGCATCGCACGATTTTACCTGTCTGCATGCACCACCGACCAAAAAGGACGTCAGTGACTGTATTCTCTCTCGAATGCTAAAATGTTTATTTCTTTGACGAAAGTCTATCAAAATAGCATTACAAACAAGTTCTTTTTAACACAATAGTTATTCACCGTATCCGTAATGTATTGCTGATGTGTAGCTAATTAAACGCGTACTGCAGGAGCAAAAATCAGCATACGCACAGCTAAATGTAAATACGCACACGTATACTGATCATATCACTATAGCAACCGATGACTGCTGGTTATAAAAAACTATAATTAAAAGACGACGATTAACTTATAAAGCAATTAGTAGAGCATGCATCGTACACTAAATGGAAAATTATTTTACTTAGGTTGGATTTAATGCATTCAAAAATTTCCTTCGGCCTTGCAGGCCCCTCAGGAAATTTTTTCAAGCATTAAATCTAACCTTCGTACAATAATTTTCCTATAGTGTACTATGCGGAGCTCTACTAATTGGGTATTAGGCCTATTACACTTTAGCTAAATATAATATTATTGACAAAATATTAGTTTCATCAAAGTGGCGAATTATTCTTTGTTGGATAAGAATAGAATAAATAAATATAAAAAAGCCTGAAATTACCATACCAATTTTTTTTAGAGAGTTAAAAAAGAAAACGCATAGCTGGCAACCATCACTGACACTCTGAGCGGTCTGAGAATGAATGCACTACGTGAATTTTTATTGTTACTGCTTCCATAGAAACAGTTTCGAAGTACGAGCGCGCTACTACCATAGAGATATGATAAGAATACTACACTGCTGATCATACAGTGCGCGCGGCCGCAGATACGATACGCTGTTAAAAAAAAATACGCAGACCTATCATGTTGGATCATAGAGATATAATAGCTCTATGTGATGGATAGCAAACAAATCTTGATGGATAGAGCATGGAGGTATTATTGAGAAGGAGATCACTCGAAAAAGCTACGTGCACGCAGCGCTATGCAAATGAACCAAGATCAAAGCTGCCGCAGCGCGTGAAGAACGTTTGCGCGATGCCTTTGAATGTGTTCCCCGCCGTACTCGCGCGAATAAGCGCCCTGTTTGAATAAGCGCCCCTCCTAACGTAAAAAATTTCCTTAAGCGCCCCGTTTGAATAAGCGCCCATAATTTGAATAAGCGCCCCTCAATAATTTTTATAAATAATTAAAAATCTTCTTTAAAAAATAATTAAGATCTTCTTTTTAACAAGTCAATAATCCAATCAATCCTGGAACTTTGGTTGTTGGCATGATTTGAGCTGCAGAGTGGAAACACATTCTTCATAGGTCAATATAAAAAATGAGTATATTTCTCTTGGACTGATGAGAGCTCCAATCCCTGGACAGACAGTATATTTCCAACTTTACTCTTTTTACATGTCTATGCCTAGTCCTACTCCTCTTTTTCTTTTTCCGACCTTTAGCACATTCTCATATAAGTTTCAAGAAAAAATACAATGATCCTAGTGCTATCCTGCTAATCTCAATCGGCCGATGGCCAACAAGCTAACCACTTCCCACCACCACTATTGCTATTTTGCTATTATGACATTCACGCATTCTTGTCATGAGCCATGTTCTCTGGACGATTATCTTTTCCGCCTAACTACCATTCGTAATGTCCTTAAATAATTGTTTTTCATTCAAAAAGAAGTAATGTCCTTAAATAATTGTTTTTCATTCAAAAAGAACCCCTCGATTTTCATCTATTTCCATGAGCGCCCCCCTCAATTTCCACTCTGTTTTCACAAGCGCCCCGTTCGAATAAGTGCCCCGTATGAATAAGCGCCCCTGAGAAAGTGTAACAAATATAATAAGCGCCCGGGCGCTTATTCGTGCGAGTACGGTAGTTTACCAAAAAATAGAACATGGCAAAATGGGGAGCACCTTCTTTTCTCGATGCGCACTACATACAGTCAATCACTATGGCTGCGTAATCGTTTCCATTTTGAAGATGATACATCTATCTCTCATATAAAATATCAAACATATTAATATTTTTCACCAAAAAAGTTTCGAATTTAATGGAACATTTACATGACCTTTAAAAGTATAGTATATTTCAATTTCAATTTTCATAAATTGGCCAAAATTCGATAATTCTAATTTTAACAGATATTAATTAATAAATGATTGAGGATTATAATAAACTAAGTAATTTTAGGGTTAACGAGGGTTAACTATTCGAAAAATCAATCCAAAATCTGAGTATTTTTCAGTTTTACGCTGACTTAGCTTTATAGTCGAACCAATCAATCTTTAGACAGAATTATAATGAACACAGAAGTAATTTTAACTTAAATATTTTACGGAATCCGTTCCTGAAATATACAAATAATAACATTAAAAGTCCGAAAAAATCTAATCAGGGGAACATTGTTCATTATAAAGATATTTAATGGGTTAAAGTCAAACACTTTTATTGCACAACTGCTCTGCTGGAAGCGTATAAACGCATGTCATTGCCAAGTTGTTGCTAACGAAAAAATGTGAATTATAGGGTAATACGCCCGCGCGCGATGCAAAAGCGGGGAACACATGGGTTTGTCGCGTCAAAATGAACTGTTGCCGAGTGATCTCCTTCTCAATAATACCAAAGAGTATACTCTTTGATAATACCTCCATGGATAGAGTACCACAGTCGTGTCGTCACAACACCAGGTGGTATGGAACGCTAAAAGGACAAAATACAATTGGTAGCAGTGCAAAACTGAGAGTCAGCAGTGCAAAACTGAGTCAGCAGCGCAAAACTGAGTCACCAGTGCAAAACTGAGAGTCAGCAGTGCAAAACACAGAGTCACAGTGCAAAACTGATTAGTGCAAAACACAGTCACAGTGCAAAACTGAGACTCACAGTACAAAACACAGAGTCAGCAGTGCAAAATTGAGAGTCACAGTGCAGAACTGAGAGTCACAGTGCAAAACTGAGAGTCACAGTGCAAAACATTGGTGGCAATGCAAAACTCCAATGGCAGTGCAACTCAAGTGGACGCCCTCTATTTTGAATTAAAGTTTCACAGCTTTTTTGGACGGTGTCAACAAGTAAAATGGATGAAATTAAAATTAAAATAAATAAATGAATAAAAATAAATAAAAAAATTTAAAAAAACTTGCCCCGTGTGGGAATCGAACCCACGATCGCCGAGTTTACTACTCCTGATGCAGCATGACTAAACGGAGGGAGGTAAACCGCGGCCCCTAAGCCATAAATGCGATAAACCTAGTACTACACCAAGTACCAGTTAGTCAACTCTGATCCTAGTAGAAAAAATTCTTCGTATATATACAACTTTGTTGTTATTTCGCCACGTCATCAACGAGTACAATACATTCGTTATCCACCATCAACTAAAAAAAAAAATTGGTTTGTGTGGGAATCGAACACACAATCTCCATGTTTGCTATTCATTATCCACCATCAACTAAACTGCCTTAAAAAAAATAAATAATTAAATGAATAAAAATAAATTTAAAAAAAAACCAAAAAAAACTTGCCCCGTGTGGGAACCGAAGCATGACTAAGCGGAGGGAGATAAACCGCGGCCCCTAAGCCATAAATGCGATAAACCTAGTAACACACCAAGTACCAGTTAATCAACTCTGATCCTAGTAGAAAGAATTTTTCGTATATATACACTGCAGGTTAATATTACGCATGGTCATGGTGTCAAAAATGGGCCGTGGGCCAAGAGGGCTTTTTTGTCTAAAAATGTAGAATTAAATTTATAATCGACTTTTGATTGTTACCATCTCCATAACTTACGCACTTTTTTTTGAATAGACAAAAATATTTGAAAAATTCATTATGCAAATTAGAAAAAAAAAATAGACTAATCATGTTACGGGAAACCTGGTGGTTGTGCGTTCAATTCCCACACGAACCAATTTTTTTTTTTTTTTTTTTTCCCACACGAACTTTTTTTTTTTTTTTAATTGCAGTTTAGTTGATGGCGGATAATGAATAGCAAACATGGAGGTTGTGTGTTCGATTCTCACACAAACCAATTTTTTTTTTAAGGCAGTTTAGTTGATGGTGGATAAATGAATAGCAAAACCTGGTGGTTGTGTGTTCGATTCCCACACGAACCATTTTTTTTAAGGCAGTTTAGTTGATGGTGGATAATGAATAGCAAACCTGGTGATTGTGTGTTCGATTCCCACACAAACCATTTTT
>NW_022735743.1:75016-80319 GCF_011630105.1 Anneissia japonica | reverse complement strand
CAACAAAGTACCGTGACGTTGGGACAACGTCTATAATCACATCCTAATATTTATTACAACCTCTTACCAACGTCGGACCAATAGTTGTAACCAACCTCCATTTCAAATGTTTACCGACGTCGGGCCAATAGCGTACTGTGACGTTGCGACCACGTCTATAATCACATCTAATATTTACAACCTCTAACCAACGTCGGCCAAACGGTTGTAACCAACCTCCATAATATATATAATTATAGACGTTTTTCGCAACGTCAAAGTACCTTGTTGGCCCGACATCGATAAACGTTTGAAATAGATGTTGGGTACCACCGTTGGGCCGACGCTTCTTAGAGGTTGTAAATATTATGTATGATTGAACGTTTATCGACGTCGGGCCAACAAACTACTGTGACGTTGGGACAACGTCTATAATCACATCCTGATATTTACAGCCTCTAACCAACGTCGGACCAACGGTTGTAACCAACCTCCATTCCAAACGTTTGCCGACGTCGGGCCAACAACGTTCTGTGACGTTGAGACAAGGTCTGTAATCACATTTAATATTTACAACCTCTTGCCAACGTCGGCCCAACGGTGGTAACCAACGTCTATTTCAAACGTTTACCGACGTCGGGCTAACAAAGTACTATGACTTTGCGACAACGTCTTTAATTACATCTAATATTTACAACCTCTAACCAACGTCGGCCCAACGGTGGTAACCAACCTTCACTAACGTTTACCGACGTCGGGCCAACAAAGTACTCTGACGTTGCGACAACGTCTGTTATCACATCCTAATATTTACAACCTCTAGCCAACGTTGGGCCAACGGTAGTACCCAACCATCTTTTTAGTAGTTTGCCGACGTCGGGCCAGTAACAAATCGTGACGTTGTACCAACGTACGTAGTCAGACTGAATATTTACGACAGCTTACCAACGTTGGGGCGACATCAGAAAATCGAAAAATATATTCATACGTTGGGCCAACGTGAAATTCCAATGACGTTACCTCTCCGACCAAATTTTGCAACCAAACACCAACGTCGTACCAACGTCAGATATCCAACCCCGACGCTTACCGACGCATGCCAACGTTTACCAACGTTGGGCCAACGTCGCTTTGCTAGCTGGGCGTAGTAGAACCAATGACTCCCTCGTAGTACTCCCAAGGGTACAGAAGGGCTTAAGGTTCTCCCATCGGTCTGGTCAAGCCCACCCATCGGCCAATCGGGTAGTCGAACCAAAAATAAAAATAGGCCTAGTTTTCCCATCCCAGTAGGCCACGGTAGGGCCTACTGCCTACGCCAAGCCAAATCTGTCTCAGCAATCGCTTCGTCTGGGTCTGTCTGATCAGTCAAGCAGAACATAACAGTCGTGAATCGAGATTAATTTAACGTCTTAATGCTTTTATGGATACATTAAAATAGTGTTACAGTTGAAATTAAGTACAATGCGTGTTTATTGACTTGAGAGTATCACTGTATATAGTAACAACTAACAATCTTATATTAATTATCAACTTGTATTTATCAAGGCTGACAGTGCCATTTCCGGCCATCTAGAAGTCCCAATTGTTTTTTTTTTTAAATCTCGTTTTGGGAGGAGGACATCTTAGCTCCCCATCCCCCATAAATTATATCCTAGAGCCGCCCCTGCTTTGAACAGGTCATTCCATTCATAGGAAAAGCTTTTTGATGAAAAATGTATACCTTTTTCAGGTTTGCCTACGTCGAAACTCCGGCTATATAAATTTGATTAGAAGATTGAAAAAGTTACTATTGTTAATAATGAAGGATTAATAATAAGGATTACTATGTCCACTTTTATTGATATAATCTACGTAAATTTACTTTCAGAGTTTATATTTCGCTAATGAAATTGTTAAGATATTCATTTGAAAAATACATTATGAAACAATGTAATCGTTAACGTTTAATAATATTTAAATAAAGCAATAAGATTGAATTATGTTAAATACAGACACAATGTATACACAGCAAAGGCGTAGATCCCGGGGATTCCCGGGGGGATGGGGATATATCCCCCCCCTCCGTTGACAAGAGGGGATGGTCCATTGTATCATCCCCCCAATATTTTGACTATGTATGGGATAAAATGGAGCTTTACACACTTCAAAAGACTGTCACAGAAATAATTTGCACTGTCTTATGCGCTTACAAAGATGAAAATTAGTATAATGTAATAACAAAATTATTTTATCTGGTACCAATCTAAGCTCTAGTTTCTTTCCTTAGATGTTAGATGTGCTTGCAAATAGAGCCAAATTTCACACTGAAGGGTGTGTACGACATCGGTAATGTTATGTCAATTCCAAGAATGTTTAAGGTTATATCGGTTGATGATACGTTTTGAATTTGACTTACATTTTAAAGAAATTAGAACTACATTTGGAAAAATTTGAACTACGTTTTGAAAAATCAGAACTTCATTTTGAAAAACTAGATCTACATTTTGAGAAATTTACGCCTACGTTTTAATAAATTAGACATTGAATTTTGCAATTACATTTTGATTTTAACATTGACTTTTGCTGCGTATGACACCCCATAGTGTACGACATCGGTAATGTTATGTCAATTCCAAGAATGTTTAAGGTTATATCGGTTGATGAGGAATTTATTGATTAGGCCTATTATAATAGCAAATTGCATCAATTTATTTTACAAAAACAAGGTTTCCAGCTTCAGAGGGGGGGAGGGGGGTGGGGAACATCCCCTGTACGCACAAGGGCACTCCTTGGCGCTAACACCAGGCGCGTAACAGGGGTCTTGGGTGAGAGTGGGTATTTATTTTCCTGGTTAGTAATTTACCATACCCACCCCACCCCACTCCCCATATAGAAAACAATATAGGCCATTGGGTGAAAATCCTAACGTTCAGTCCCGTTCCGAAATTTTCATAATACTTTCACTCATCATGATAATTATTATAATAATATTTAAAAGCACCAAAAAAAAAGTTCGACCGTCAGAACTTCTGCAAATACGAGAAAATGACGTTTAAACTTACGAAATTGAAAGTTCTTTGCGCTAGATTAGCACACGACATTTTGTAAACGTCACTGTACTCGTGCGAATATTGTATTTTGGATACGTAGTTTATTATTTGCGAAGTATTACTGCTTTAAAAACAAATTTAAAAATTATAATTAGATATAGTTTGTATTTTAATTACAGAATAATATTTTTTAGTCTACTATTAAATTGATTTTGTTACAATAACTTCACGTATTGTGGTACAGCCAACAACAGTAAACAACAACATGGCGACTAGCAGCGGATAGTGTGCCGGTGTTGTAATAAAGTGTTGTTTTCACCGCGAAGAAATCGCTAATGAAACTCCAATTCTAGTTACAGCAACCAGATTCTTGAAGATTGTTACTTGTATCAAATTATCTATAATTTTAGACAGTCATAACCGAACTATAGCTGACAAACTTGTGTCGGAACTAGGATGCCTCTAAGTCTTGGATGAGGGAAAGACGAAGATGTGTAAGACAACAACATCCTTACTTTGGCTTCCACCCTGTTTGCTATCATTGTTACATATTCTTTTATTTCTTCGTGTTTCCTTCAATTCTCTTGGTATTTTTTATCCAAACTCTGGAAGCTGCAAGAAAAATAAATATATTTATTGTATAAAATGATCAGTTTAAATATTGAATGATTATTGTTTTAACTAAATTTTGAAATAGATTTCAGATGGTAACAATATTCAATTCAATTAAAATCAAAGATACATTTTATTGACCATTTATTAAAGTATAGTATATGAAAATGCAACAAAAAGAATAGAATGAAGCACATATTAAATTCCATTGTTTCAATTACAAGATCATGTTGCAATCATGAATATATCACCGTAAATGGAAGAAAGAGAATATAGCAGAAAGATATTTTGTTAGTGGAAAGATAGCAAAACAATAATACTTAGGCCTATGATAAACCGATTCACGAACTAAAATATATAGGGTCTAGGCATATTAAATTTTTCGTTTTCTCAACTCCTTCGGCGCTCCATATATTTGTTCGAAATAAACCGCGACCGAAACGAAGTGCGACCGAAACAAAGCGCGACCGAAACGAAGCGCGACCGAAATGATCGGCTACCGCTAGGACTAGCCTACCCCACTTTGCTTCGTGAGTGGATTTCCCGTACGATTGAAAATCGTAACGGTACTGGGATTGGTCTACAGGAGTTCGTGCTTCGAACGGAAGCAGGTCAACTCGGCCACAAGTCAAATCGGCCACAAATCAACTCGGCCACAAAATGTTCGGCTGCAGTCAACTCGCCCACAAGTCAACTCGGCCACAAGTAAACTCGGCCACAAGTTAACTCGGCCACAAGTTAACTCGGCCACAAGTTAACTCGGCCACAAGTTATTTATAATTAAAATGAAATGTAAATATTCCAGTTTCTGCATCCTTTTTCTTCAATATGATTAAAATGAAGTACACAGTATATTTTAGTAAAATTCTGATCATCGTCTCATCGTCGTGAGATCGTTGTATACATTTCTTCACACTGTACTCTTATGTAACAGAGAAAACCCGCCACTTACAGAATGGAATAAAATCTGACAATTTTAACATTAACAATTTAAAGCAATCTTAATAATTAAGAAAAACACATATATTAATGTATAATTTTGTTCACGTTAAAACACTGACATAAAACATGAGTACACACTGTAGATTAATCATAAGAAATTGAAATAGAAAAACCATATTATGATTTTTTTAAATATTAAAAAATTATTTTGAATCCGACTAAAATCAAATGCATGCACGATGACGTGCATTTCGATACTATTTTCTTCAGAACCACGCCCAAGAATTAGGCCTACGTTAAAATTAGGTGGGGTGCAGCATCTAGTATCAATTATCCACAATAGGAACAATTGGTATTGTTGAGTGACAGACTTCAGACTATTTATTTTAACAATACTAATAGTAATAATATGGTAATAATAACGATATTTAAATATTTATTTTAATTATACTAATTAGTGATAATAACATTGAAGGTGATAATAGCAATAATAACAGCAATAATAAATTAAAGATAACGTTTAATTTTATAATAATAGTAATACTAATTAGTAATAATAACAATAATTATGATACTTATAGTACTAGGCCTACTTCGATAATAAAGGTGACAACAACACTAATAATAATAATAATAATAATATGAGAAAAATACCAATAAAACACCAATAACAATATTTTTAAAATTACTATTATTAAAATAATAATATTAAACTAATATATAATAATAATATGAATTTAA